>NC_135565.1:16382208-16644708 GCF_964340395.1 Glandiceps talaboti | reverse complement strand
TGAGATTTGACAGATAAATGGTGGTCTGTTTTACATGTAAGTACACAATGACAAAAGACGCTATTATACGACGATACAGATTTAACGTTCAATCCAGTTTATCGAAAACTGCATATGTTCCCTAAGAAAGCAAAATTGTCAGCACTGCGTGTATAAGTACTACATACCCTTAAGCTACAAGACATACACAATGTATAAAGTGAAAGGAAACTAGCTGTTGATAGTTTAGTAACGGAAACTGAGAGAGAAGAATATAGTGCTGGCTTTATCAATGAAAATAATAAATATCGCTCTAAGCACATTGAAGGAAAAAAATAGTATTGATACATGTATGTAGCTCAATATTCAAACATAACACCAATGTGCTGTTTGTCTCTGAAAATTATGTATGTATGTATGTATGTATGTATGTATGTATGTATGTATGTATGTGTATGTATATATGTATGTATATATGTATGTATGTATGTATGTATGTATGTATGTATGTATGTATGTATGTATGTGTATGTATGTATGTATGTATGTATGTATGTGTATGTATGTATGTATGTATGTATGTATGTATGTATGTGTATGTATGTATGTATGTATGTATGTGTGTGTATGTATGTATGTGTGTGTGTGTCTGTCTGTCTGTCTGTCTGTCTGTCTGTGTGTGTGTATGTATGTATGTATGTATGTATGTACATTTGTATGTATGTATGTATGTATGTATGTATGTATGTATGTATGTATGTATGTATGTATGTATGTATGTATGTATGTATGTATGTATGTATGTGTGTGTGTGTGTATGTATGTATGTATGTATGTATGTATGTATGTATGCATGTCTGTACATGTACAAATTACAATGTACATTTATCTATACTTGAATACATACAATTATGTTATGCTTGTAATCACCACATATGTACAGCATGTATGTTTTGTGGTTATAATGCCTTTAATTCAAAATTATGTAATTCATCACCACTACAGTCCAAATCAGCATATCTCCCACTCTATCTCTGACATGTATATTTAAAAAGACACATAAAGTCACTACACATGTGTACATATGTACACATGCTACATGGCATGGTCCGTGGCATGTATCTTGGTCTGTGACATCACAGGTCATTGACTTCTACACAAAGAGCAAACGTATTTACATGTAAGGAGGCTCTCACTTACACTGAACACAACCCATTCACTTCTCCACCCTTTGTCCTAAATGACAATACAACGCATGTTACACATATTTGTCACAATACAATCCTCCTTAATATGAAGAATTTTCAATTTTTTTGACATAATACACTGTTACACACTGAAGTACACTCACTTAATCTATCAAACTTACTTTGACAGTGGCAAAGAGATACAAATTCACATGTATAAGTGTGTCAAGCTAAATACCACTCATTCTAGAATGGAATAGCTTATTTCAAACACTTATTTTTTGTTTGTGCAAGTTAAAGAACCGTCCCCCATAACAGAGGGGATGGAAGTGGAGCAAGACTGGCAATACACAGATATCTTAAACCATAATTTGTTTGGGAGCAATTTTTTTTAATGCATACACATTAGGAAGATTGGGTACACTTTATATATACATACATGTATACTAAATACATTGTACATGTCCTGCCTTTTCAAAAAGTCAGAAGATAAATTTTCTCTGAAACAAAACAAATACTATAAACATACTTGTACAAATGTAGATACTTGCCGCACAAAGTTTCTGTTAAAATATTTGTTCCAGTGTTAACTAACAGTCATTTATAAGGTAACTGTACACAAAATACATTGCATTCCGAAGTCATTTCATGTGAATATTCCTAAGAATAAGAAGTACATATAATTTATCTGAATTCCCTTTTAATAGTCAGTTCACCTGACTTCCCTGTCAGTGAAAAGACACACAAAATTTATCTGAGTTCCAGTCGTTTCACTTAAGTTCCCTGATACTGTGGCTGAGGATAACATAGTAAATGTACACAAAATTTATCAGCAGTCCAAAGTCAAGTTCCCTATCCATGTTCCCAAATGGTAGCAAGTTACATGTACATGTAAGTACACAAAATTTATCAAGGTTCCTAAGTCATTTCACCTAGCTAACTCTATCTGTATTCCTAAAGGTTAGAAGACACACACAATTTATGCAAGTTCCTACATCATTTTACCTGAGTTCCCTCGTGTATTTTTAAGAGTTACACAGACAATAATTATCATACATAATTTGTAGTTATCTTATCCTTTCACCTGAGTTCCTTACAATGTTTCCTAACAGTCACTGAAGTACACAACATTTCATTAAAGTTCTTCACATCAGCTCAGACAGATGACTATCTCTGATCCTTCAGGTCAACTGCCTAGAAAAGGTGCGACATAACTCTAGTGGTAATGAATAGGAGTTATGTCGCACTTGTTCTGGGCCAGTGAAGTGTAGTAATATATATGACATATGATCTAGACAGGGGGGTATTTTATAATTACGTTAACACCTGATGTGCAGACTAGTCATTGCTTTTCAAATCATTAAACGATGGATCTTGAGATTTGGCAGAAAACCAATATCAAGTCTCTGGGCTATATGTCACAGAAATAAAAGTACATGTAACTTACACCTACATGATCAATATTTTGGTTTATCCGCGCGAGAATAATGACTTGATAACTATCTACAATGTAAATGTGACATACTGTTTTCCTGCTTTCATTATCTACTGTATATAAAAACCCACACATATGACTAATATCTAATATCATAGTGTTATCTTTTATGATTCATGCAAGAATATAGTAGCTTTGTGATTAATTGAGTACTGGAATACTTTGGCTATGTTTTGTTCACACATGCATATAATTGCTATGTAGTATGTACATGTACCATAACACACTTCATAATTGAAGAAATAAAGATAGATAGATACATACATGTAGGTAGATAGATAGATAGATAGATAGATAGATAGATAGATAGATAGATAGACAGACAGACAGACAGACAGACAGACAGACAGACAGACAGACAGACAGACAGACAGACAGACAGACAGACAGACAGAGACAGACAGACAGATAGATAGATAGATAGATAGATAGATAGGTAGGTAGGTAGATAGATAGATAGGTAGGTAGGTAGGTAGATAGGTAGATAGATAGATAGATTGATTGAATTGGTGTCAATATGATGTTGTCCAAACAACAATGAACAATCATTCACTATTCCAAACAATGTAGTTATGCAAATGAGGTAATTACTTATTCATATTCATTCAGTTTATTCATACTTTCTTACCACTCATTATTTGTAACATGAGTCAGACCAAATGAAGTCATCAATTATCAACAAATTGTTTATTATTAACTGATTCATCTTTGGGTGTTTTAACAATTGCAAAGTATGTCAGATTCCTGAAAATAAGAATGTAGGACAGTTAGCCAGAAAAAAATCACTCAGCAGTGAAATTTAAAGTCAGTAATTCAACTGTATTGTGCTTATTTGCTGCTGATAACAATAACCAATCATGATCAATTCTACATTTTCATCAATCTTTAGTATTTAAAGTATAAATTTATGCAAATAATTGTATTGTTTATGCAAATTCAGTCAAATATATGCAGTTTACTCACTTTCATACTACTCATTATTTTTAGTGTGATTCATAGCAAATGAAGTCATCAGTTATCAATAAATTGGTTATCTTATTGTTAATAAACTGATTCATCATATGTTTGCATTTATGCAAATAACCTTGTTTATGCAAATTAATTCAAATATATGCGGTTTACTCACTTTTATACTACTCATTATTTTAGTGTGATTCATAGCAAATGAAGTCATCAATTATCAATAAATTGGTTACTTTATTCTTAATAAACTGATTTATCATGTTTGCATGATATGAAAGACAAATTCCTTGAAAAATGGCCAGTGCTAGGAAAATTAATCAGTAATTCAAGGTATTTTTTTACTCATTTATTGCTGATACTGATACAGATGACGTCATTCTCTCTTACTTTCACTTTACCTCTATATTACTAATTTCCCTTCCTAAATTTTTTCAACATTTTTTTTGTTTTTCTGAAACTTTTGTACATATCTTGACCTAATTTTGAACTAATTTTTATGAAACACCAACAGCATTTCAAATTAATTACAAAATAGTCTTGAAAAAGTGAAACTTGGGCAAACTTTGTTTGAATTCTCTAGATCTGACAAAGGCATATTAAATTGACAACATACAACCATAGACCATTTTGTAGTCTATGATGCAACCAATCTTTCAAATACAACTTGTTTTCTTTCTTATATTACATTCAAACGCATCTTGTAATAGTAAAAACAAGTTAATACATGTACATCCTCATTTTACATCATTTTTCTCATTCTGTTAAATTGATGAAATTCATCAAACACCAAAAAAATCACAACATTTCTGAACTGAACCCTTGCAAATCCATTTTATTTCACTTACTCTCTCCCTCACGATCAAAATCTTTGTTGAAAATGCAATTTTGTCGAAACTACGTACATAGAAGTCAAAAGAAATGTGAACATGTCGAGTTCACAGTTGGACCAGAGTAACTGAAATGGCAGATTGAATAATTCATGTTAACTGATACCCACTCCCCTTTATGAACCACGGAATGACCTTTTGTTACCTTTACTGACTGGACCAGACTCTAAAAATTTGATGTAGCAGCTTTAAGGCGTGTTTGACATGATACAGTTGGCAGATGCAACAAATGTCAGCTCAGTATTTGATAGCAGAAGTTGTTTGTATTTAAAGGGTTCATTTACGACTCCCCCACACTTTAAAATGATACTGGTTACTGGCAGGTGACCGTATGACAGTCAAGTAATATCTCAAAGAAACTGGAGTACTACGACGTGACGACAAACAGCGGGCCGACAAGTCACTCTTTCTCCTATGAGTGGGAGGCCATTGGTTCAACACAGATTGTACAAATACTACTACTAGTGAGACAACTGGCATTCGTTTGCTACCCGTACCCCATTGCATCTGTTACTTCAAATTTCTGTTTCAAAATTCATAACCTTTCACTCACAAATTTTCACAAAAATATCAAAGATCATAACAAGGTTGTACTTTCTAGAGTCCACTTGCATCTGTTATTTCAGATAAAGTTTCAAAATTTGTAAATCTTCACAAAAATTGGAAAATTGTTGACTTTCACAAAACTATCAAATATTAAGACATATAGTTTATAATTTTAGAGTATAATTTCCTTCCATCTGTTACTTCCAATTTTGGTTTCAAATTTTTACTTACGAATTTTCAGAAAACATCAGACATTTAAAATTTGCAAATTTTGGTAAATATTAAAGTCTTTAATATTACATTTTCAAACATAATTTTAAAATAAAAAATAATAAGTTGTCAAGGTTGATGGGACTTGCTTGCTGTCATTGACAATGCTATTGGACGAAAATTTTCAAATTGTTATTATCAGTTTGACAATGTATTCAAGACAAGCTGAGAAGATGAGGGCTCGGAGGTATACGACCAGCTAATGATGTATCTACTATCTAGACATCGCCGTAAACAGGCAAGGTAATAAGATAGAAGACACAAGACTAATATGGAGGTGTTTGATGTTAAAATCTACACCACATGTCTACACAACAAGACTAACATTTCCTTCTTGATACAAATTTTTCAAAGATTCTGAAAAAAGACACACTGTTGTTAATAGCTCACGAAGCGGCTGCATAGCGGCTCAATGACTAGTACACATGCACATCCTATGCATTGTGGCGCAATGACTACACATGCACATTCTATGCATTGTGGCGCAATGACTACACATGCACGTTCTATATACTATGCACATTTTCCACGAGGAGGGCAATATCTCCAATATCATCGTCAAACAGCTGGTCACAAATGAATCTACCTTGCGTGAGCTTATGGGCTTTGCCTAGTTATGATATTATAATCACAAAGCCACCAAATGTCTGGCTTCATCAAAATGATATGTTGAAAAACTGAAAGTTAATAGAATAAAAAATTTAAAAAGTCCAAAGATATATTTCATACCTTCACAATGATAGAAAACTTCAATTATTTACATCTACGTCAGTTGATTTATTTTTTGTTTTGTGGCTGAAATATTTTAACCCTATGGATAGGAAGTTTCATAATTATCATCTTTCCATATTTTCAATTTATAATGTTGATATACCTGCTGAGGCTAGTTTGACCACCTGGTAATCACATCGTATCAACCTCCTATGAATTTACAATTTATTAAAAAAATTATTTATCAACAAGTAATCACGTCCATACTTGATTCAATACTGTTTACAAATGGACATCAAGCCAGTGTACACAGTTAGTACCATCAACATCAAACAAATTCACAATTTGTTTACAAACAAGTGATCAAGTCCATGCGCTATTACTACATGTAGATTCATACATGTACAAAAATGTAACTGTTTACATGCATACGGACAGTATACAATGTACATACATACATGTACATGTATACTCTGAAAGACCAAATAATTGGTCAACTTATCACGTGCTATCCCATGTTGGGTTGAAGCAATATATTATGAGTGAAAACGAAAAACGAATCCTTCAAGCTCATGTACACAGTACCATTAAATTACTGGTAGAAAGAGGTAATGCCGCTTATCAGAATGATTGAACAATTTGATGTCAGAGGTCAAACCGGCTGAATTATAGTACCTCTTTTTCCTAAGTAAATGTAAATAATGTATTTTTCACAACTGCAAAAGTAACGAAAACAAGCAAAAAATTCACAGAATTTACAGCTACTGGGTCGTTTAAAGCATACATGTTTGAGAATTAGCCCACTATGATACAGTATAAACATTTCCTGTTGATTTTTGGAACCTAATATAGTAGTTACAATACATACCGTTTTTATGCACACTATAACTCTGTGGGCCATTCTACTTGTGTTTCATTAGGGGGCTTCACACTGCAAAATATAGTCCAGCCCTAGGCAGCTCTACATGTAAGTTTTAGTCTGACGTACTGTAAAAGTACTGTGTGAAAGTGTTAGGGCGGTCTAAGTCCGACTTTGTATAGTCTGGACTTAAAAAGGTTTACTAAGCCCGGATTATAACATAACAGACCAGATTTGTCAATGTGAAGGCATTTAGACAGTGTTTACACAGCTTTAAGTTTGGTTGGTCCAGAACAAAATGACCCCTTGTAATCCTTAAATATAACACTAATGCAATGACCTGGGATTGAAACATGGCCCTTTAAATAACAGAATCATTCCACTGTCTCTAGCAAAGAAACAAGTAGATCACCCTTTACACAAATTCTGCATGTCAAAGTTATAATGAATTTTAAATTGTACAAACATTGTTAAGAATCATGTTTTTATTCACACGGACTCACTAAAAAAAACTTCCAAAATGTCAAAATAGTGTTTTCATTCACGACATGACTATCATTTGTAACATACATGTACACGTATATTGTATTCACGCTGCACCCATAACACACCTGGTGCAAATCTTAAATTACATGGAAATAACTTTCCAGGAAATTTCTTTCACGTTAATCATGACATATATATAGTGGTGACATGGTGGTGATGTCATTGTTACGTCTGAGGAATAATAACCAACATGTAATGGTAAAGAGTACATTCATTGTAAGTCATAAAATTACTAACTGTGAAGAACAAATGTTTCATTTTAGAAACTGTACGCAAATTGTAATTTACAAATGTTTTATTTTAGAAACTGTAAACATTGTAATTCACATTTATTGTAAGTCATAAAATTACTAACTGTGAAGAACAAACGTTTCATTTTAGAAACTGTAAGCAAATTGTAATTTACAAATGTTTTATTTTAGAAACTGTAAACATTGTAATTCACATTCATTGTAAGTCATAAAAATTACTAACTATGAAGAACAAACGTTTCATTTTAGAAACTGTAAGCAAATTGTAATTTACAAATGTTTTATTTTAGAAACTGTAAACATTGTAATTCACATTCATTGTAAGTCATAAAATTACTAACTATGAAGAACAAACGTTTCATTTTAGAAACTGTATGCAAATTGTAATTTACAAATGTTTCATTTTAGAAACTGTAAACATTGTAATTTACAAATGTTTTATTTTAGAAACTGTAAGCAAATTGTAATTTACAAATGTTTTATTTTAGAAACTGTAAGCAAATTGTAATTTACAAATGTTTCATTTTAGAAACTGTACGCAAATTGCAATTTACAAATGTTTCATTTTAGAAACTGTAAGCAAATTGCAATTTACAAATGTTTCATTTTAGAAACTGTAAGCAAATTGCAATTTACAAATGTTTCATTTTAGAAACTGTAAGCAAATTGCAATTTACAAATGTTTCATTTTAGAAACTGTACGCAAATTGCAATTTACAAATGTTTCATTTTAGAAAGTGTAAGCAAATTGCAATTTACAAATGTTTCATTTTAGAAACTGTAAGCAAATTGCAATTTACAAATGTTTTATTTTAGAAACTGTAAGCAAATTGTAATTCACAAATGTTTTATTTTAGAAACTGTAAGCAAATTGTAATTTACAAATGTTTTATTTTAGAAACTGTAAGCAAATTGTAATTTACAAATGTTTTATTTTAGAAACTGTAAACATTGTAATTCACAAATGTTTCATTTTTCAACTGTAATTCACAAATGTTTCATTTTTCAACTGTAATTCACAAATGTTTCATTTTTCAACTGTAATTCACAAATGTTTCATTTTTGAAACTAATTCACAAATGTTTCATTTTCAACTGTAATTCAGAAAAGTTTCATTTTTCAAACTGTAAAACCACTGTAATTCAGAAACCTGTCAATTTAGAAACTTGCAATTGAGAAACATTATATTTTAGAAACTAAAATCATTGAAATGTAATTCTCAAATATTTGATTTTGGAAACTATTGTACTTTCAAAATCTTCCCTTTTGGAAATGTACAATTACTGTAATTCAGAAAATTTTGATTTTGGAAACTGTAAATCCACAAATTCACAGAACTACATGTACAATAAAGTAAACAGAAATGCTGCAGTCTGTGTACATGTACGTGTATAGTTCAGACACATTTGATTTTGGAAAATGTAAAATTATTGTAATACGAACT
The DNA here is from genome assembly GCF_964340395.1 of Glandiceps talaboti. NCBI lineage: Eukaryota > Metazoa > Hemichordata > Enteropneusta > Spengelidae > Glandiceps > Glandiceps talaboti. Next base: position 16,635,570 of record NC_135565.1, on the reverse strand, counting down.
ACGATAGAGGTGACATTTCATTTTGGAAACTACAACTACATCGCACCTAAATAGATATAACCGGTTACGTTTTTCTCAACATTTGTTCTTATTTTTGTCTTATGTAAATTATATTAATTTAAATTAAATTATATTATATAAAATGTATCAAACACATTAATTTAGTAATCTTGAAGGATTAACACTAAATTAACACATTTTCACTCGTCCCTGATAATCAAAATCAGATTTGTTGATAGGTACCAACAATTATGTCATTAAATCTTTCATATATTATATCTAAATACCAGGATTGAGTTATACCAGTATCAAGTAACGAATGAGTATGCTTTGGTAAGTAGAATACAATATGTAACACTTCGCAGGCAATAAAAATTGCGGCCAAAAACCGTCTAAACTCAGCCTGTGCCCCTTTAAGTCTTTCAAGACTTCAGGTAGGCTAGGATGAACCAGTTTAACTATTATTTGAGTGAATTGGGTGAAAATGGAAAATAACGAGGAAAAAGACAACCACTGAGAGATTGTAGGAAAGTGTCAAACTCATACTGCGACCAGGATATTTATTATAACTGTGATGTATTTCTTACAACATTTAGTGAAGAACAGTGGAAATTACGTGGAAATGTACAGCAGCTGTATGAAAATTGTTGGTTGTGTAGGGTTTATTTCATTAAATCAATGAAAAACTGTTCATGTTTTCAACATTCTTTGGTCACTGTGGTCAAGATAAAATATTTCTCATTTTCAGTTCCTCTTTATACATTCTCAGCTTCCTACGGTATTATCCAAACATCTGTATTGCATGTTTTTCTCAAAAATTACTGACGCGTGTAAAAAAAAAAGAGTAATTTTCATCGATAACGTTTCACTCCACTCTGAGAAAGCATATCGTCATTGCTACTGAACTGTACTGGTCAATTCTGTTGAGACTAACACAAGGATTATCTTGATGAAATAAACATGAAACTACTGATCCATAAAAGTTACACACTGGCACTTTATTTGTCGCAAATTATGTTACAGAGTAGACTGAAAAGTAGTCCCCTATGAAATACTGGCCTATCCTAACATCGTAAATACGAGTGACTCATCAACAAAGTTTCACATTCACAGCTCCCTTTCTCATACAATGTTTGAAAACTGCGACAACACATAAGATAAGATATAAATTTTACAAAATTTTTGGAAAATTCACATTTTCAAAGAGACAGCAAATGTAATAAATACAAAATGTACCACAATATTTTTTTTTTTTTTTTTTTTTAGAAAATCAACATTTTCAACGAGAAAGCAAATATAATAATATTCAAAATGTACCTAAATTTTGAAAAATTGAAAAAATGGATACATGTTCAGAGACTAAATCTTTGGTATTATATATTTTCAACATTGAAGAATATATCCCCCCCCCCCACCCCACCCCTCACCCACCCTTTGACAGAATGTGCATAACAACAAGGCTTAACCTTCTCACACAATGTATTCAACTGCTGAGAGGAAAATATTACGAAACAAAACACATTTGTGCCTCACTTTTTGAAGAAAAAAAATGAATATTGGTTTAATAGCTTACTCTACTTGACTTAAGACAGACCAGAATCAACCCTGATCCTTGGTAGTCTTATGCAAGGCATGATGGGAAGTGACAACCAAATTTCCCACATACCATGGCTTGACTCTACCATAATGTCAATATTGAGAAAGATCATTGGTATAATAATAATCTTTATTTATACTGGATAGTTCTTTAATTAAGTATATAAACACTTCGTCTCCCAAGAAGTCCAGTGAGGGCCATCCCTCATGGGTTCAGTGTTAATGCAGGAAGAAACCGGAGTACCAGGGGAAAACCTGTGTTTCTGTAGAGTCAAACTGAACGACACTCTACTTACTTACAGTGTGGTAAATTTAATTGGACCCTGAATGGGGTTTGAACCCCGACAGCAGTGGTAAGAGGCAAGTGGTTTAACCACTCGGCCACCGACAACGACAGAGTTTTCTGAATACAAACACTTTTTTCTATCTTTGCAGAAATGTCCAATTCATACATACTATAGTACAATGTATGTGCAGTCTTCATGGGTTACTAACTATATATACTTCCTCATAATATAAATATTTTGAATTAGTTTTGTAATCTGTATTACCCACAGCCACTGAATAAATACAGAAAATTCATGATGGATAGCCAAGTCTCCGGGCTGTATACACACACAGTCACGTCAAATAAGACAACAAGTAAGTTCACAAACATCATAATTCATTTGTGGTACAACTGCAGACATCAGACCATGGATGAAAGGAACCTGTTACAAACTGGGAAAGTAAACAAATGAATTGGATTAATAACACTTGGCACAGCAGAGACTTGTATTACCAGTACATACCATGGTTTGAGCTGAACAGTTTTATGGCTTCTTTACATGTACATGTATATGTATATGAAATAACTGGAGGACTGGCCGTTTGTTTGTGAATATGAACCACTATGAAAAGTGGCCATAAAACTATTCTTATCAAATGATGGAGTGTAATACAAGTCTCTCTACTGCCAACATGATGTGCCAAGTGATATTTATGCAAATTCAGTTGTTTACTTTACCTGTTTGTAACATGTTCTGTTTGTCCATGGTCTGATGTTGGCAGTTGTAACTCGTTTCCCTTGAATTACATGTAAATCTATCAACAAAGTGTCCACTTAAAGTGTCCATACACTATTGGAATTGACTCTCCATTAGTATTTCAGTAAGTATGTAAAATGTTTTGAAATGTTTTTGTCATGTGGTTTATATTGTAAATAAACAAAAGATAATATGTGATAGTTTGGCACGATAGCCTTCCAATACTTTTTATCAGGTAGCACTGAAAATAGACTGTTGACAGTTGTTCGTGCCTGTTTTGCTACATTTCATCTAAAACAAAGTCGTCACCTTGTTCCGTAGCACTGAATACTAACGCATACTGAGAATGATATGAACAGTGAGGGCCAGAGACACGAGCTCGTGCCTCATATCATTATCAGTACGTGTTAGTATTCAGTGCTATGGAGCGAGGCGACGACTTTGTTTTAGCTGAAATGTAGCAAAAAAGGCACGAACGACTATCGACAGTCTACTCTGAAAACTGCAGTGAAAATTGTCAATTTGTTTTGGTAATCAAAGTAAAATTTTACTTTTGTGGTATTTCAAATTGGGAACAAAAACAAAAGATGGAGAAATCTGAAAAAAATGGCAAAATTTTGTACCACAATTCTGGTGGGTAACATTCGTACAATGTGTGTACATTTTGTAACAGGTTTCCTTTTATCGTCGCTACTTGTTTTTTAGAAACGTGGCAAAACGACTTGTTTTTGCATACTTCTGTTGATTTGGCACTACTACATGTACATCTGCTATGTAGGATCAAGTTGCTATCCTGTGTACATGTGTCATAATGTACTTCCACCATACAATGGCCTGACACCAGGCAGAAAGCACGAGGTCATTCACCTTTCTGACCTTGAAGTATTTGCAGAGACCAAGTGTTGCTGTTTAGATATACACTGTTCAAATTTGAAGAGTTTCAAACCATTGCAGAGATCAGTGCTGCTAGTGAGGATAGTAGTGAGATGTATCAAACCATTTCTGAGACCAACTGTTGTTGTGTACATGTGCAGTATTTAAATTTTAAAGGGTTCCAAAACAAGTCATAACACACAAGTCACTGTATTGGATTCTACAGTTATTTAAAAATAGTTTCTTGCCAAAAATTACCAGAGATAAAAATTTCAAAATTTATTTCTGAAAATTACAACACAACACAATACAACACAGCACAACACAACACAACACAACACAACACAACAACACAACACAACACAACACAATACAACACAACACAACACAACATTATACAACACAACACAATACAACACAACACAACAATCAAACTGAGATACACAGCTTCATGTACATTTGTATTTTAATAAAGTTTCCCTTCATAATATCAGTTTCTGCGAACATTAACACACACACACACACATCCAGACAGACATAGACAGACAGACAGACACTTTCCCATGCCAATAGCACTACTGAACCAAAGAAGTTCAGTTGTGCTAAAAAATAATTTGGGCGCCAACTCCTCCAGTCTCCAGATATCAAACAGTTTAATCTTAAATGTATTCAGTCTCACTTGATGACACAAGGAATATCAATAACAAGATTTAGTAAAGTACATTTTTATTGAAACAGAATTCTGTGAAATATGAGCATTTTTATTTTCACTGCAAAAATGTGACTAATTGACTAATACGGCCCAGTATCAACAAACTCAATATTGCTACATGTATATCTGGTATCTATATTTTTTTAAGTCCATTTTATTTTTGACTATATTTTATTCATTTCGCTAAGCTTTCAAACCCACAACTGTGGTTAAATGTACGAAATCTAAAAAATTAAAATCAGACTTCATCTACATGCGATTATGATACCCTGACACTGTACATGCATACCAAATTATATAATCTTTGGAAATTAATTTAAATAAATCTACATATCGTCCCAAATTAGCTTTACAAATATTTTTTCATATGAAATGTGATAAACTTAATACAGAGACATCAGGTACATATGATACATGTACATGCAAATCAAAATCTCTTCAGTAGTTACATTATGAGTGTTGTAAAGTTACATTATGTCTATGTATTTACTATACCATGCTTTCCATTTTTTGCATGTTGTAAAGGTAATAAAGCATTATATGACAACCATGAACAGGGTAAAATTATCAATAAATTCACTTGATTTATAACAGTTTAGTGTACATTGTTGCTATTGACATAAAGCATGCTTGCTACAATGTACACTGAATTGTAACAATTAAAGGTTTACTATGTACACACAGATGTGTATATAACTGTAACCAATTCAAGGTCTGTTTTTACTAAATACAATACAAAGTATCATACCACAAAACAAAATTGCTACATTGTGTACTTTTTGTTACAAATACAATACAAAAATATACCACAAAATTGCTACATTGTGTACTTTTTGTTACAAAAAAAGTGAAATACTGCTACTATTCAGTTCAAGCTGGTTTGGTTCAATACTCATTTGATTCTTACATTTTACAATGACAGTATATGCCACAAAAAGTACAAATTCATTTCTCTGTCCATTTCATTCACGTAATGAATTACATGTGTATCTATCATCACAAACAGTATTTTTGCTGATGTTTGTGAACAGTAAGAGAGGAGAAGAATGACAGGTGGTACATGTATGTAGTAAATTGATTTAATCTAGAGTAGTGTTATCTTGTCAGCATAGCCATAAGGATGACATGGGATGCGTATCAGCCAGTTACAAAGCCTGATTGGGCTGTACAACACGACCTACATTTGTACATGTATCTTACAGTTTATGCCAAATCTTACAATTTTTTCATCGTACATGGATTCTAGTTACATAATACATGTATGCTGGTAAGAGATGAGATACAGGAAAAATCTACCTGGTTTCCCAGTCACTTTACCAGGTTCTCTAGTCAATAGGTAAAATCTACCTGGTTCCCCAACCATTTTACCAGGAGTCTCTCATAGGTAAAACCTACCTGGTTCCTCAGTTATTTGAAAAGGGTTCTCTAGTACATGTAAATAGTTTAAAATCTACATTGTACCTGCATTCTGAGGTGTTTTAGCATGGTTTCCCCCACCAAAATAATGTAACAAGGTTTGAGAAATTTTAACTGATTTCCCACACAGATTCCCAAACCTTATCAAAAACACTGGGAAAGTATGGATATTTTCCTTTTTTCTCTTCCATGGATTCTACTTCTCAGAGTATAAATTATGAACTACAGAGCTTACTACATGTAGCTGCACAGTAGATAGATGCATAGCTAGCTGAATCAACTATAAGGTGTTGTTAGATTTTACAAGGTAATAAGTAGGTAAAAGCTACCGGAGTTCCCCATACCTTTTACCTACTTAAATTACAATGTACAGTAGAGCGGATTGTAAAATTCCCCTTTTTCTTGTGTTACATCCTTAATAAAAATGTTACATTTACATCCAGGAAACCATTTTAATTTCATCAAAACCCTCCCCTGCTTCAAAAGTACCACTAGGGCTATACACTAGAAACCAATAAACATGAAACATACACTGTAACATCTTTTTTTTTTCTGGTTGAAAAAATCTTACTAAAATGTCACATTTTATTGTTACCATGTCTAGCTGGACAATTATCAAAGAGATGATCACAGTAAATGTCACACAAGCTCATTTCCAGGTTGATTTTTCCCCAACACGATATTTCTTGCATAAAAAATAACATCTGTGGAGACTGTATAATAAAATTATTACAGACTTGATATGAGAGTGTCTGCCCTCAGTGCAACGATACACCATCACCCAGCTACACATTGTACTGATAGTATCCTTGCCTAATATCATGGTAACACTACATGTATATAATACATAATATTGTAAATTTTTTAATATTCCATGAAAAAATCATCCATGGATGATTGATGTCACCCCTGTGAGTTTATACAATGGGTTCATGAAAGTTCAATCCCGGTGACTTCACAGACTGTAAGTTTCATGCTCGCAAGTTTGCACAGCGTAGGTAACCAGCACTGTGAGTTTGCACAACATTAAAGTTCCATCCCTACTAATTCGTACAACATAAGTTCTACCCCTATGAGTTCGTTCAATGCAAGTTCCATCCCTACGAGTTCGTACAAAGTAAGTTTCATCCCTGTGCATTTATACAATGTACAATGTAGGTTTCAACTCTGTGAGCTCAGACAATGTTGATTCCAAGTGTTGGTAAGTTCAGTGTCCTTTTCAAAGCATTCCACTAACTATCTAGATAATTTGCATCACAATAAACACAACTGTTACATAAATGTGCTTTAACCATTTCTACATGTATATCATTAAAACACATGGCCCACGTTATAGTGATTGTGAGTAGTATTAGTAAAGCTAGACCTACATGTAAAACGAGTTTATATGAAGTACATGTAGTCATGTATTTAGGAAACTATCTTGTAGCTAAATTAGTTGTTTGTACGAAACAGAATTTTCTTGGTATAACTTGAGTTTTCATGAAGTACATATAGTACATCATACATGTACAACAGAGAAGAACATATATGTACATACCCCGGTATATAGAGCTTAATAATACAAATAACCACTTATTCAAATGTTTGTCAAACTCTGTCTTGAAGATATTTGAAACGTGGGTATATGCTTGAAATTTTTACATGTGAACGACTCTCTTGGATTGAATGTGTATATATACATTGTGTGTGTATATCTGTGTGTGAGTGTGCATACATGTATGTATGTATGTATGTATGTATGTATGTATGTATGGAAAATGTATATGTATGTATGTATGTATGTATGTAATATGTATGTATGTATGTAGGTATGTACGTACATACGTATGTTCGTACGTATGTACATATGTATGGAATAATGTACATCTATGTATGTATGTATGTATGTATGTATGTATGTATGTATGTATGTACAATGTATGTGTGTATATGTATGTATAATGTGTGTGTATGTATGTATGTATGTATGTACAATGTATGTGTGTATATGTATGTATAATGTGTGTATATGTATGTATGTATGTATGTATGTACAATGTATGTGTGTATATGTATGTATAATGTGTGTATATGTATGTATGTATGTATGTATGTACAATGTATGTGTGTATATGTATGTATAATGTGTGTATATGTATGTATGTATGTATGTACAATGTATGTGTGTATATGTATGTATGTATGTCTGTATCTTCTATCTAAACTTACAACAGGTGACTGGTGAAAACAACTACGGTTGATGGAGGTAAAACTTTAACCAATGACACATATTGTACCACTCTGACCCCTAACCCTATACCCTAACACATCACTGGCAATACTCAAGGACTGACCCTTCATTTCAAACAGTGATTGATATGATTGCAGAGTCCAACTTGTTTATTTATTGTGTGCCAGTCAATGAACTAGATAAAATAGTGTCAAATTTGTCATGATTTCTGTAGAGATCAGGCAATCTACAAGAACAGGAACATGTGATGAAATATTAAGACTTGTTATGGTTTTATTATTGTCATACTGTATTTAGTCTAAACTGAACACTGACCTAAATTTCAAGGTCAAATTGACAGACTACAAATTTGTTGACACACATCAGCAGAAACTTGTATAAATTTGCTGATGACCTTTGACCTGTCATAACTACTGGGTTATCATGTTCTGTGCTAAGGTTTTGACTTGTAATTGGTAATTTTTTGTTAAACCGTTCAAACTTCTGTAACGATTATTTTTCGTTAAAATTTTAGAAATTCAGTAGCAAGTAGTTTTTGTTGCAATTTTCAAACTTCTGTAAAAAAAGTGTAACCATGGCATTTTGTTGAGATTTTAGAACAGCAGTGATCAGTAGTTTGTACTAAGACACCTGATCCAAATTTACACCTAATTTGCATTTTGGAACTTGGTGGGGAAGTTAATGGACTTGATGAACTAACAGGTAGACACTACCTACTTGTCACATGTTACAAATGATTTCAAAAGATAGCAGTGTACCAACTATAAAACAATTTGATGTTACACACTGTATTGTTAATAGCAGTATTTCTTTTTCACTATTAGGGTATCTGTGCAGTCTGGAAAACTTAAATGCACTTTTGTTTCACATTTTTTCGCTACTGTGTAAAGTGCTTCCATTGCCACTATCAGTACATCATGATGCACTGCTGAATAGTTTGGTCACTTTGCTGTAGGATGGTCTTGGGTGTGTTAACTCACCCCACAAATAGGGGGGATGTCTTGGATGTGTTAACTCACCCCACAAATTAGGGGGGATGTCTTGGATGTGTTACAGGTACCTCATCCCACAAATTAGGGGGGGGGGGTGTCTTGAATGTGTGAACTCACTCCACAAATTTAGGGGGATGTGAAAATGGGAACAAACTATTCAACTATTACTGGCTTTTAAATGGACCACCGCTGTATCAGATGATGGCATTACAAGTTGGTATCCCCACATGATGTGAATCAATGAAACAAGAAATTGATGCACTGTTTTAGATAGCGAGGAACGAACCATAGCAGAGTGGAACGACGACATGTCACAGTACACAAGAATTCATTTCCAGAGAGCTATAGATACGGAACTCTGTTCAAATAATTACACATATTTAAGCTGGAGTTACCAGGCTAAATTACAAATGATGACACTTCGTACTTGGTGACTGTGTACACACGACTATGAAATACAAACTTAACTGTATACATGTACCAGTTATCTGCTTGGTACCTAGGCTATACATAAAGATGTGTATGATATATGAACACCAGTAGGAGCCACCGCTGTTTGAAGTAGGCAATGTTTTATACTTTACGCAAGTACATGTACTGTAACACAATCATTAGTTTATAAAATATCATGTTTCAAGATGCAAACATTTTTATTTGCCGAATCTGACACGATTTGTTTTCATTTTCAATTTTTTTCCATGTGAAGGAAAAACATGTTGGCACTGTAATACTACTTCACAGCCCAATTTTCAAAGTTTTTGTCAAACGTTCGTAAATACATTGTATGGCATTGTGCAATTTGTCAAGTTCCTCAGGATTTTATCGTTCCCAAAACTATGTTCAAGAAAAGTGAAAATTTTACATTAGTGTTCAACTTTGCTGTTCTTGTGATTCTAATACCTGCCAGACAACTAAAATACACTTGTAAGTTGGCATATGTACAGCTGTCCTACTGGTTTTATTTTCAAGCACTTCCTGAACAAGATTAAACATGGCCGCCAACTCAAACTTTGTAAACACTAACAATTCACTACTTTTCTTCTACATTTTATGAGAGTATACATGTATTTCCCAGCAGGGGTTGAGTATTGTGTTTCATAAATGAGTTCATAGTCATATTGAAAGACAAGGTATTATACATGTATAGTCAATGTAGCCTGCATTGTCTGTAAAATTTAAATATGGCCTGTTTTGTGTAAATCAAATCTGACCAACAAAGGTAAACAAACTGTCATTATATATCTACATACTACAACATTATTAACTAGTCTACTACTGCTGACCAGCTGTTTTGATCTTATATCTGTAAAGTTTTGTTCTTTGTAGGAGCCATTTTTTGTGCTAAGTGGCAGCGATACACGTTTTTTCTGTTTGACTTGTTCAAGTATGTGCAACCATAAAATTAGGTACACTACTACCGCTACATCAGTGGTGAAAGACAAAACTTGTTCAAATAAACTGATATAATGTATTCAGTCCAAAATAGTTGAAAATGGCTGACATTTCCGGAGTATAAAAACCCCTTCTGAGGGTATATGTTCCCACATTCTGAACTGGTGAGATAGCTATTAAGAATTTGAATGAATAAAATGCTTACTTTAAGTTTAACGGTAATGTGTAAGCTACAATTTTAAAATTCATTTCATTTTCTTGTAGGATCATAACTTAAGTTGTGTCCTGGAGTAGAATTTAAAAAAATAACTAATATATAAACGTAATAATAGGATTGAAAGGATTATCTTGTTATCTCTCTTTAGGCTTTGCAATTGTTGAGTTACAGCTCAGACCACAGACCCTCCACCAACGTGGGTGGAGGGTCTATGCTCAGACCAATGAACAACAACATTATAATATGACATCGGATGACTTACCAGAAAGTGAAACAGTATCTTTTAAATTTGTGAAGTTTGGTTAGTTTTTTAATTTCAGAAATCAACTTTACAGTTACAGTTACAGCAGCATAAAAAAGATGACAAAATATCAAAACATTTCTCGATGTTTCACTTTACCACCCCTATTTCGACAAATAATAGTACGGCCTTTCATACACTTACTATAGGTAACATGATCACTTTTACTTCAAAATAGGTGTGAACAGCTTATGTATGGTAACAATTCACTACCCCTCCCTTGTTATTGTCAACTTCACCTATATTTCCTTATCAAATGGATTAACCCAATTGCTTGGGGCAGTGGGGCTAAACCACAGAATGTATTTATAGGTGTGGTCACATCACCTAATACTGATGTTACACACCCTTCCTACGTCATATAAGCAGAAAATATCTTTCTACGAAAAAATATCTTCAAAAAAAAAGAATAATACGTGGGCTGTGAAATCTGTTGCTAAGCGATGTTACACAAAGTCTGATAAATTGATGAAAATATCCGTTATTATAGAAAATTATTTATAGTAACATTGTTTTGGGACTTTTTGGAAATTGTCTATAGTTGCCTTGGTTGATCCCCAATGTTTATATGCTAACAACCTTTTCATTTGCTGGCTACACTCCAACTATAAATACATTATATTAGTGGGTGACTTCACACAGTTACTGAGATCATATGCTATTAGTAATTTACATAAACATCACATGAATTGTATGTACAAATGTAGTATCGATATTACCAAATAGACGACTACTTAATATACAATTCGCAAAATTTTGTCAAAATCACAGCCTTTCTTGGGTATGCTGTCACCTGTGAAACTAATCTTGCAAAAGTTTTGGAAACCTGTAACACAGATAGTAAGCAGGTGAAGTTATACTTTTTAAAACTTAAATGCTGGTGGAGAAGCCAATACAATGTAAACTGAATTTTCAACTTCTAAGAACCCTTAAATTAAAGTAAAAGTGATGAGATTTTAACTGTTTTTCACCAAAATGTTTACTCTAGCCTTCCAATGTGTTTTTTTCTTGCCTGACAAAAGTGAATGTTATCTGCATACAAACAAGAATATTATAATGAAGTACACCCATTGTATATGTGTATCATGTAGTTTCAAATGACCCATGCATGGGGGGAGTGATGGAACTGTATTGTGGGCTCACTGATCCTGGCACCCAAGAGTGACTTCATTTGTTTATCTACTGGACATGCTGTATGATGTGTGAATGGGGGTTAAAAAGAAGCCCTTCATAGCACTTTGGTATCAAATTTGAACATAAAATCGTTGCTGCACTTCTGTCTAGAACAGTTAAATTTATGAGTCAATGTCATTGTTTTCCAACTACATGTATGTCCACATTTCAAAGTGTCTAATTATTCTATACTTGTGCGTCTCTTCAATTCTGCTGGGAATTACACAGCAGAGCTAAAAATAAGCATTTTCACATTCATAAACGCACTGCGTAAAGTTTAGTCATCGCCTGGCCTCGAAACATGCTCAACCGACCGTTTTGACAGTACTGAGATATGTTGATAATCGAAAACAGATTGCACGACTCAATTACCATCACAAAAAACGTCGAGCACTGAAGCAGTGGCCGTGTTTACTCCAAAACACGACAATTAATATGGCACGCTTCTGGGTGAGGTCTTGGTTCAACACAGGAAGTCCGCACAATTTAGATAGAAACCGTATAACTAATGTGCCCTGAATAATTTAATATCTACCAAAAAATCCGGATATATAGCTATCGGCTTCACTCTCGGCACAGCGTTAGTTTAAAAAATGCTCCGGTATAAGTATACACGTTTCATAATAAAAAAAAAAAACCTGTAAGCCAAAGATACAGCTGCCAGTATCAACGGTAAAATGTGACCCTTCAGCATATTGCCACCACATTTCAGTAATATTTAACTTTATAGTAACGGGGGTCATCGAACACCCTGTCCCATTTAAAAGCTGGGAGTTGGTAGTTAAATGCATACAAAAGATCAACGATGGGGTGATTTTTCTTTGAATGTACACAGAATTGTGCAAGCACCAAAATTCCGGCTCACGTTGATAAACCAAACGAGACAAGAACAAACCCACAGACCACTTTCATTTCTTGTATGTAACTTACATAAAACGGAACTAAATGTGCCGAGTTATTTAATCGGAGACACAGAACTTGGTACGGCTGGGCGATCTGATAAAAACCACGGTACAAACTGATTAAAAATCCGGCACACGACAGGTGTGCTCAACGTAAGTGTTTACCACATAAAAAAGGTACATTGAAAGAAGGTCGCACTGTTTGGTGTGTACTCCGGTCTGGAATTCGACCAAGGAATTTCACCAGGAAAGAATGCAAAGAACAAGCTGGCCGTAAAACGACTGCACGTGTTCAATTGGCCAAATAAAATGATTACCAATCAAACTCGCTACTACGAGTATTACAATGTGCTATTCTCTAAGAATCATGTCATTCACGACAACAGCCGTACGTGTGAGCATGAGAGGTGGCCAGTTGATGAGCTAGAAACTGTCGCTGACTTGGGGTGTATAGCCGGTCAGCTTGATAATTTTGTAAAAGGAACAACAATAGTAGTACTCACTCTAAAGTTGGGATGATGTATGATGTCTTCAACTGGTCGATATAGGCGTGCAGATTCGCCGTTCCTTCAATCACAAACACAACATCGGCACACGCCGGTGCCGAGCTAGCATCCGCCACCACCATTTTTCAAAAATTTTCACAAAGGTTCGCCAATAAATGTAATCGACTGTGATACGATGAGTGATCAGATCATAACACCCGGAAAGGTACGATAGAAAATGCTTCTCTGGTCTACAAAATCGCTGTGATTTGACGGGACATCCCCTATGCACTCCGAAATAGCGAATTACACTACGTTACGAGCTGGGCATCTTGCGGAAATAGGAAAGCTGATACGTACTGTTACATTCATTGGTATCACCCCCTGAGAATTTTAAATGTCAGGAGAAAAAAATATTCAGGTATATCAAATATATCCCATATCTTTGGTTTAAAATATCATTGAATATTTATAACTATATAATTTTGGTGTCATTTTCACTTTTATCCGAAAATTAGAAATGATTATACAAGTATAGTAGATAAGGACAAAGGGGGGTGGATGAATCATGGATCAGCGTAGGCGGAGAAAACACCTTAATGCAATGCGCCTCACTCACACGTCAATACACGATATATTGTAGTTTTCTTGTGACATACACCGCTAGTATTCATACATACTTACTCGGTCACTGCATTGGCTACTACAACTTAACAATAATAATAACAATACAACTATCATGACGTCCACATTTATTCAGAATCTTACAGTAGTAACGAGTATCGTATAGCATGCTGGAGTTGTAGGTGGATGATTTTTACGTTACTCCCTTTCTAAATTATTTATTTGGGTATTGTAGGTTATATTCGATATGTTCGTGTGTGAAATGACGTTTACAGAGTGCACATGTCACTCAATACAAAGGTACCTGTGTAAATTAGCTTGACCAGCTATTCAACGGTTTATACCCCCCCCCTCTCTCTCTCTCTCTCTCTCTCTCTCTCTCTCTCTCTCTCTCTCTCTCTCTCTCTCTCTCTCTCTCTCTCTCTCTCTCTCTCTCTCTCTCTCTCTCTCTCTCTCTCTCTCTCTCTCTCTCTCTCTCTCTCTCTCTCTCTCTCTCTCTCTCTCTGTATATCTATCTATCTATCTATCTATCTATCTATCTATCTATCTATCTATCTATCTATCTATCTATCTATCTATCTATCTATCTATCTATCTATCTATCCATCTATCTATCTATCTATCGATCGATCCATCTATCTCTCTGTCTGTCTATATATATATATATTTATCTATCTATCTATTTATATATCTATCTATCTATCTATCTATCTATCTATCTATCTATCTATCTATCTATCTATCTATATATATATATATATATATATATATATATATATATATATATATATATATATATATATACTAATTCAGTGTAAGAGGTAAGTCATAAACTGAAGGAAAAGCGCTATCCATTGTTATATACAATTCGCGTCTTTTCAGTTTGTATCCACACATTTTAAAATCTAAGGTATTTGGTGACCAATGAATGATTAAACTGTCCGATTATTACTACGATGTTTTTTATGAGTCACATATATATTGTTTTAGTGTGTTGATTCTGACTTGTATAGTCACTCATAATGAACCAGATATCACTAAATAGATACGCGAGAGTAACACGGGACTTGAACCGTTCATTCATATCTCCACGTGGCTAAGTAAAATCTTCCCAAATACTTAACTTAAATTATATATTGAAGTTTCTAAAATGTTTTAAAACATAAACACATGTCTTAAACCTGAAGAACAATTCGTTTCTTCCAATCATTGTTTTTCCCCTGAATTTTCCCATCATAAGTTAAATAATTTCCACCCTTACATCTGTATGTAACTTTATCTTAAAAACTTGAAAAGAGGTAAAATTATCATCGTTATGATGGTTATGATCGTTCTAGAATATTTTTAACAGAACTAAGAGATTGGTAACGTCTTGAGACCAGGGAGATACCCTTGAGTCTGGTATAAAATAAATAGTTTAATTTTCAATATGTTCACAATTTTACGAATGCAAGCAGAAACACGGATTTTGATAAAATAAAATTGCATCTACCTCTTGACATGCTTGAAATCACATGAAATCACATGAGTAACTGAGAACAGGTGTGGAGTCATGCACACCCCTTTATTGTGCAGCATAGTGGACTCTTCCGAGTTTGAATCGGGTCATGACCCTTGACCCCTCAGCGCGGGACCATTTCAGCGTGGAGTCAAAGAAGTGTACGTGTGTTCACCATGGATTTGGAACAATTAATTCTTCAGTTATATGAGATACAGGCTCTGAAGTTCGGCTCATTTACACTAAAGAGTGGCATCCAATCACCGGTGTATTTCGATCTACGTGTTATTGTGTCTTACCCGAAACTCATGGTAAGATGATCAATTTACTCTTCGTTTCTGTGGCTGTGTTATTCCCATGTGACGATCATAAGTGACCGACCTTGGCGTGTCATTTGGTGCTAAAACTTTCCCTTGTTTATTAAAAAGAGACACTGCAGCCGACAGAGAGACAATTTTATCAAATTCTAACCAACTACATTACGAAATAAGATAAATCTGTGAGACAAATGACATTACAGTAACAGAGCCGAGAGGCGTTACACTTGTCTTCCGGGCATTTAGCAATGACTCCGAGTCCAATGAATGAGGGATATGCACGAGGTATATTATGTATATAATATTGCTTTCTGCATGGATGTATTAGGGAGACTAATACATCCATGCTTTCTGTCATGTCACACGACTGCCCGTTGGTCATGCCTCCGTTAGGACTAAATCACATTGGCATATGTTATTACACGAATACCCTGCGTGTCTCCATCACTTTGATCTCGCTTGATATTTCACATAGCCAAAGTTGGTTTTTTGTCGCCAGTCGTAATCTTAATGTTTATTTACTTGTGGCATAGACTCTAAATTCTAGTCTGTGACTGGAGTTTGTCATCCGACGAGGCTGGTTGTAATAGTGAGGAGCCAGTGTCAAGACAGTTAGACTGGATATAAGTTAATATTGCTAAGCTGTTTAATGTCTTATAGTCTAATATATATTATCTAAATTATGGAAAGAATTTCTAATGTACCCCCTCTCCCCTCTCGAGCTCTCAAATGATGACTTTATTAACACCACAAACAGTGACGACTAACGCATAAAATATATTTTTTAAATATCACATGATAATAACATTCATTAGTCAGCTGTAGAAAAAGAAATGTTACATATCTTCATAATACACAATTTTATTATATATTTGCAAAGTGAATGTGGATAAAAAGGGGATGATGTAAAAATTGAAAGTCATGCCCCCAACTGACAAGGAAAGACTTTTCTTTGAACCTGTATCTGTTGCAAAAAATGATGAAGCAATTCTGAGCTGAGTACAGTCCTGTAGATGTTGTCAGTGTGACTGTTGTCATGCCGACAAATATACTTGACTCTACTCAAGTCAGAGTTGCCATGAGCTAGTATCCCCAAAACATACAAAATATGACAACATAAACTCCAGGCTGGGGGGGGGGGAGCAAGAGAGAGAGAGAGAGAGAGAGAGAGAGAGAGAGAGAGAGAGAGAGAGAGAGAGAGAGAGAGAGAGAGAGAGAGAGAGAGAGAGAGAGAGAGAGAGAGAGAGAGAGAGAGAGAGAGAGAGAGAGAGAGAGATGTACAATTTTCAAACAATGATTATTTTCATCTACATGAATAATGACTTTTTTGATGGCAACATAATGATGAAATTTTGGGTGAGAAAAGTGACTTTGACAGAGCTATAGAAAAAAGTTTCAATTATGGGCCTTTACTCTCTCATCACTGATCAACCCTATTCAATACAGTCAGGGTACTGCAGAGTCATGATGATCGCTTGTGCCCCAGTCAACCCAGCTGTATAATTGGGGACCTGGTAGGACAGAGGTTGTAATGTGAATGCTTTAATCCTCTTTATTCACAGAGGGTGCAATGGAAATGAGGAAGCACTGTAGTAGACATACTGAAATGACATAACCCTTTCAAATGTACTGTTCCAAAGTGACTCCATTGATATTGTTATCTTGCAGAGCGATGTAGCTGAATTTCTGTGGCAAGCTGTCGACAAAGAAAATGCCAAGTTTGATTCTGTCTGTGGAGTTCCTTACACCGCATTGCCATTAGCAACCCTGATGTCAGCCAATCACAATGTACCTATGTTGATGAGAAGAAAGGAAGCAAAGGGGTATGGGACAAAGAAGATCATAGAAGGTTGTTTCAAACTTGGTGAGAAATGTCTGGTTGTAGAAGACGTTGTGACAAGTGGGTCTAGTGTCATGGAAACAGTACAGGTGAGGAGAGCTCCTGAATATGAGAGATCTCTGACCATAAGAGAACTCAGCCTGACAAACTCTGGACTTGAGCCTCACAGGTTCAATATATGTTGAATAATTTTGAGGCTCAGAAGCCTGTTGAATTAAAAGGAGTTATGAATTATTTAGTCAGTAAGTTACACAGTCTTAGAACATCCTTACACATTGGCCAAGACTGATGAGGGCCGATATCAGAGCAACATGACGCACCTTTCAATCTATAAATCATGCAGTCTATAAGGTATGTTGTGTTGGGATGCCCTCATACATGGGCCAAGTCTGCTGAGGGTGGAGTGACATGACATATTGTACAGTCTAATACTCTATAAATCAGTTACTCTGTAATATATGCCATGTCAAGGGACCCTTATGTATCAGACAAAACTATTGTGGGTGGAGTGACACAACATGTCTGGTACAAGCTAATACTATGACTCATTTAGTCACAGCTACATGTATATAAGATGTGAGATGGTGTCATGTGATTTTGGAAGCCTGGATTGGCTGAACAACACGATGTATCTTATAGTCTAAGTTCCACTGTGTTTGATGTGTACTAACAAAAACCTTGTCATCCAGTGGAACAGTACTGTTGGTAGCATTACATATACATGTACTGTGACACCCTTCAAGATTGCCCATGTTATTTTACCCCTAACTTGAATTAGCACCGTTTTTTTTTTTTTTTTTTTTGATGACATTAAACAAGGAGAAAATCATGCCTTTGTCGAGTCTTGATGGTTGAATGGCTTGAAATTTGCATGTTATCAGTTATAGCCATGCTGCTGCCATGTGTTTTTGAGTGGCTAAAGTTCTTGGAGGAGGACGTCAACCACGACTGTGTCTCAGCTGTACAATTGGGGACCTGATAGGATAGAGGTTGCAATGTGAATGCTTTAATCCTGTGCGCTTATAAAGGCTGCAATGGGTTGTATGCTTAACAAACCTTCTCAGCATCACAACATGATTAACATTGAATATTTACAGCCCCAGAATGAAACTGAGACCTGTCCCAGATTTGAACTAGGACTGGTCCCAGATTGAGTTTTTGTGAAACTTGGAGTCTCACTTTATGGTCCCAGCTAAAATAGCCCATTGTTGTATTATTGTTATGTTTGTACCTTTGTTGCAAAACCATAAGGTGTAATACATGTATGCCCTTACAGAGGCGTTACATTAAATTGAGCAACTCCTGGGAATATGGACCAAGTTTTCCACAATCTTAGTTCGTGGTATACTTAAGTGAGGTTTCTCCCTACATTTAAAGGAGTACAGGTCAGTCTTGAATCAGAACGTTGACTGTACTTCATGTTTCATACCTTCTAAAACCCAGTCATGTTTTCATTTCCAGGCTCTGACTCAAGAGGGCATAGTTGTAACAGATGCAGTAGTTTTATTGGATAGACAACAAGGTGGAAAACAAAGACTTCAGCATCAAGGAATCAACCTACAATGGTAAGTCAATAAGTCAGTTCACACTGTTGAAATACATCCTACCCCAGGTAAGGTAATGGTAAGTCAGTTCACACTGTCAAAATACATTCTACCCCAGGTAAGGTAATGGTAAGTCAGTCACTGTCAAAATACATCCCACCCCAGGTAAGGTAATGGTAAGTCAGTTCACACTGTCAAAATACATTCTACCCCAGGTAGGGTAATGGTAAGTCAGTTCACACTGTCAAAATGTATTCTACCCCAGGTAGGATAATGGTAAGTCAGTTCACACTGTCAAAATGTATTCTACCCCAGGTAGGGTAATGGTAAGTCAGTTCACACTGTCAAAATGTATTCTACCCCAGGTAGGATAATGGTAAGTCAGTAAGTGTTCACACTCTTGAAATACATCCTACTCCAGGTAGGGTAAGTCAGTTCACATCGTCAAATTATATCGGACTCTATCCTACCAGTGTATTTTATGACTGGTGAGCTATAGGTGAAACCTAGCTGAGTTCACCATGTGATTTAATTTCCCAACCCAATTATAGTACAGTTTATAAACATTTATGCAGGTTTTACCAAATCAGTTCTCTCTGTTACCATGGCTCCTCTCCAACATTATGGCTCAAAGTATGTATATAAAATATAGTTTACAGTGTAATATACAAAAACTTGAATAGTTTCCCAAACTTTAATGGTACCATAATTTTGGAGGGGAACACTGTGTTCCCCTCCAAAATTATGGTACCATTAAAGTTTGGGAAACTATTCAAGTTTTTGTATATTTTCCCTCTCTGTTGCCATATTTTCCCATTCTATTGCCATATTTTCCCATTCTATTGCCATATTTTCCCATTCTATTGCCATATTTTCCCATTCTATTGCCATATTTTCCCTCTATGTTGCCACATTTTCCCTGTTGCCAGGGTTCCCCACACAAATTAAATGCAAGATATGGAAATCTTTGAAAGTTTTACCAAATTTCCACACTCTGTCACCAGGTTTTCCAAATAAAACTAAAAAAATGCTAATCTATACAAGTAGTGAGTGAGTAACTGATCCCTTCCATAGCTTCTTCAATCACACCCTGATACTTTTGCAGGTTGTTTCTCGTGAAGTACATCATGCAATCCCTTTGGTAAAGAAAGCTGTCAACATCCTTCAATTATACTTGAATAGTTGCATTGCAGTCATGCAAATACAGTTACTGAGCTTTCCCATCACAGCTGATGGATAAATTGTCTGTCAGGGGACCTAACTACAGGCGAGTGCAAGCTACAAGCCAAAGATATCTATCCTCTATTTGAAGTAGATTTTAACCACATTTCCCCTTCTCTGTTCAATCAATCAATCAATCACATTTCTATAGCTATGATTACCAAAGAAATGTTCTGTTCAGTAGCGCTGAATGGCTAGAGCACACCATAGGCTTTGGTGAACAAATAAGTTCAGTTTTGTTTTGTTTTGAAACAATCCAGGCTGGAGGCTTGGTGAATGTCAAGTGGCAAAGAGTTCCATATTTTGGGGCAACCCTGGGGGTGGTACCTGTGGTCAGCTCTAGTAGGGGTGTGTGGCCAATGCTGGTAACCCCAGGCGCCCATTTTAGACCCACTTTGACCAAAAATCAATACCCATTTTAGACGATTACAGATTATTAAAAGATGAAAGTTTACACCTAAATACATTTTCCTGAGGAAGCAACACTCCGGGGCAATTAATGACAGTTATGATTTGGTAATATCATTAGACCATATTAGACCAAACAAAATTGAAAATAATGCCAATTGGACCCTGTTTTTGACTCTTCAGCTCGAAAAAACCACCGCATTTTAGACCAAAAAGGATAGAAAACATACGCTAATACAAAGTATTATCTATACAGGTTTTACCACTCTCCCTACCTCCTAATTCCAGGGTCTCCCAACCTTTAGCAAAAACACTGATAGTGCACATTTGTACATATGTATACAACATTACATGGACCATTTTCTAAGAAAGTAATAACAAATATTAATGAGCCATCATAAAATATGCAAAGATACGCATGGTAAAGAACTTGAAGGATGTAGTTCTATAATATGGTATGTTATGTCTCATTACATCTACCTTAATTATACTAATATTACCAGTCTCATTCTCTTGACATTTAACAGTCAATATGTCCTTGTGATGAGATGAGAAAAGTCAAGGTCAAAGCCACTTAAAATACAAAGAAGGTCAATTAGCCATCACAGTCAATAAATCATCATGGTACAACTTGAATAATGATACACTCCCACCCCCACCCACTCATACTCATACATAATTTACCCCCCTACTCCACCCCTAGTTCAAACAATGATGTTGCATTCAAGAACTTCATACTAATGTAAGAAGAAGAAAAAAAACAAAATTTTATTTTCCATTTTTTCAGTTGAAAAATTTAATGTAGATTGGTACACATGTATTTGTGGAGGCTGTGCCTGTAGCATGGATTCCAGGCTGTCCTGTGCTACAGTATAGGAAATAAAAAGGATGTCATATTCAGTGTCTAAATGGCTACAAAGTTAGCAGGGGTTTTAGAAAATTCTAGCAGGCATGATGTCCCAGGAGTGATGCTACATTGCATTTTGTACATTGATAAACTTAGATGAGAATAAATTCATAAAATTAGAGAAATTTAGATGCCAAGAAAGAGTAGAACTTCAAACATTGGGTAACCTTTCAAGAAAATCCTGGGGAAGGATCAATTTGATAATTTCTCCAAAAATAGGTCAAGTGAGGGTATGTTTGTTTGTTACATTTGGTAACTGTCTCCAATTCTTCAGGATAAAAGCTGTTTGCAACCTGATGGCTAGTCTGTCCATGGTGCTGGAACTGTGACTGTGCTAACTCCCATCTACTAATTGAGAGCTAGCGCATACACAGCTCCAGCGTGTGGACACTGACACAGATCACAAATGGCTTTTTATCCAGGAGTCTGAGGACACGCCACATATGCATGTACATTGAAAATCACTTCATGACGACAGTGTGAGGTCAGAGGTCAAGTGAGGTGAAATAACCAGGTGACACTATAAAACAAAAGACAACAGGTCTCGAGATATAAAGGTAATTCTAGGTAGGTTGTAGTTGAGAGGTTGATAAATTAAACTCTTCTAGGTATCTTTTGGTTTATTAAAGGGCAATGCATTGCAGGAACTAAATGACTCTTGGGTGCTTATTATCTCGAATGAAAAATCATGAATATTTATGTTCTGCTGTTTCAAATGCATGTGTGCGGACTCCCATGAGGCATTGTGTGTCCATAGCAAGACTCTCCACTGAATAATGAATGAGGGACAAGTTGTAATTCAGTGTTTCTCATTTTGTAGGGAATCTCGGTAATCAAATTGGGGAGGTAATGGGTAGATTTTACCTACTTGACAACTCACGCACAAAAACACTGGTAGGGAATCCTGGTTAACTAATTGGGGAGCTATTCTGTAGATTTTTACCTACTTACTACCCCAAACAAAACATCACAGTACTTGTTAATTGTGGGTGGAAAATGTTCTGCACTAAAAGAGGATCTTGGTTATTATATTTGCTCTTTCCCAATCTCTGTCTACCAGGAGAGTATAAACACCAAGGTACCAAGAATATGCAAAATTGTGCAAAAAATTTGTCGGAAGGCCTGATAAATTGAATGACGAATTCTGATCAGTAGATTTTTACATCTCCTTAAAAAAATGATTGATTAGAGTAATTGCAACGTGATGATAATTTTTCAATTTTCTGTTGAACAACCATGAGCTAAATGACTAAAATCTAGATGACTGTTGCTTAGCAACCAAATGATAAATTCACTGTGTGAACTGATGTTATTACTTTTGTTAATTAACTGTCTGGTAAGAAAGGATCGTTGAAATTAAATATTAAGATAATGATTGATTTCCATGGCGATAACAATAGGTGTGACAGTAAATTATGACATGGAATTTGATAGTCATATCATACTTAAAATAATTAAGAGATAGAGTTGGTTCATAGTGACTTGATAAGTAATATGCTATATTTCAACAAATACTAGTCATCTACTTAGAAGCCTGTTTTGAAAGAATTGTTGAAGAGTGCCCTAGATTGGTAAATATGAAATTACCACCTTCATAATGATAATAATAATAGTAATAATGATAATAAAATACATTTATTCAGGGTAGCTCAAATAAGTGTTACAATACTAAAGTAAATGAAACCCTTTCTTTCCATTGAGGCCCTCAAGTACTCCAATACATAGTAGAATACATTGTATTTGCAATATTTTGGTCACCGTTTTTGTCACCGTTATGTAAGAAACTTGGCCTGAATGCTAAATATTAGATTTTTGTCATGGAGGACTGCAAACCAAGGTGGTATACATTGTACGTACAAGATAATGTATATCATATTATGAACACCCACTTTATTGCCATCTTTTAAAGAAATGTTGTATGCCTTAGATTGGTAAACATGACCAGTGTTGCAGCCAGAGTGGCTTTTTGGGTCATTTGACACACATTTTTTGGACCTGACCCACAATTTTGGAAGTGACGGGTCATAGATGACCCACACTAAAATTGTATGCAAATATGTTTAGCAACATGACCACACCTATAGCAACTGCATAATCATTCAGCAAATATCTACCGTGGATCAGCATGTGGGTAAATATTTTAAAATACTGTACAGTTGTGCTACAACGCCATTGACACTTTTTTTATAAATATCAATGTCCCCAAAACATTTATGATGACCCTGAAAAATGAAAGTCTCGGGACACTATGTCCCACTCTTCCAAAAGGCTGGCTGCAACACTGCATGACGGTTATTACTTTGCATGGAGTCAAATCTAATGCCATACAAGAAGAGGTTGATGGCACATGCGTAAGTGAAGTGTATTCGTTCCAAAAAATCACTTATGGCAAACATACAATAAATGTAGTTCCAAAAAATTACATCAGAGAGAACACTCAAATTACAAGAGGTCTCAATATCCCTGTTACCTCATTCAGAAGGAATGCAGAAATTACAAGAAGGTCACTCTATTTTCAAGCACGGATTGCATGAGTTAAACATTACCAGTGTTTTTGCAAAAGTTTTGGAACCCTGGTAATGCGGAGAGAATAAAATCTGAAAAAAAGTGCATAAATTATACAAAATGTATTTCCATACCTTGCAGCATCAATTTGGTTAAGATCCTTGGTAACATACCTGAGGAAGTCAGATATTATCTACTTACAACCCCCACTCCACCCACCCAGACAAAAAAAATTGATTTATATTTGTTTGTTATGTCAATGCCGGTACTTCACACTTCTAAGGGCGTGATGTCCTAGTTACGTGCAAGGTTTCTAAGATTAAATGAAAGAAAAAATACATATTTTTTTTATGTTTGTTCGTCTTTGAAGTGAAAAACAAACTTTCGTATGGCCTCATCCATATTCTTAATCACAAATTTGTATGACTTCAAATGAAGGCAGTTGCCATAATAACAAGTATATGAAGTCTAGTCTCAGTATCCGATCTTATAAAATGATAAATTGAATTTTTAAAAAGATCACTTTATTTTCAGTCACAATGTCGTACGAATTGCAACATTACACAGGTCAACACCTGTGGATCTCTTGATTGCCCTGGTTGCACTCTTCAAAATAAAAAACTTTTTTTTTTGAAAAAATAATTACCAACAATGTATGTTTTCGAACACAAATTTATATGAATTAAAATAATACATGTTGATGTGTGTAGCTATCTCCTGTAGTATTATGTAAATTGTAAGGTCTTACAATTTAAAAAAACAACTAAATTTGAAAGACTAATCCATATTTTCAATCACAAATTTGTATGAATTAAAAATATGTTGATGCCTGTAGCTCCATCTCAGTCTCATTTGACATCTTCAAATTTTGAAAAAAAAACACAATAATTTCGAAAGAATCGTTCATATTTACAGTAACAAATTTGTATGAATTGAAATAGTATATGTTAACGTCAATAACTCTCTCACAATCTCATGTAAGGTCTTAAAAATCAAAAATTTTGTTTTGAATAAATCATTCATATTTTCAATCACAACTTTGAAGGATTTAATATTACATATTTCAAGGCCTGTTAGTCTCATAATAAATGTACAAGGTCTTCTTTAAGATTAGAAAAATGAAAAACAACATTTCTGAAAGAAAGACTAATCCATATTTTCAATCACAAATTTGTATGAATTAAAAATATGTTGATGCTTGTAGCTCTATCATAGTATTATTGGAGGTCGTCTTAAAATTTTAAAAATTAATTTTTAAAGAATCGTCCATATATGCATTAACAAATTTTGTGTGAATTAAAAAAAACCCCACATATTGATGTCTGTAGTTCTCGCATCATCTTAGTTGCAGTATTAAAAATGTAAGTGTATTTTTGACAAATCACCCTTATTTTGAATAATTTATTTGTATGAATTAACATTACACATATCATTGGTACAGTATATACAACTGGAACGGGGGGGGGGGGGGGGGGGGGGGGCATCGTTATAAGCTGTTTTGTATGTTTTGTATCTGCTGCATAATTGTACTAGAATATCCTTGTACTGTGTGCCCTCGTTGACTACATAGTGCTAAGCATTTGTTGACGTGTTACTTCGATGTGCAGTGTAACTGCAATGTCCTGGGGCATCATAGTAACACGTCAACAAATGCTTAGCCCTATGTTGTCAATGACTGCCCACAGTGCAAGGATATTTGAGTAGAATTATGTAGTAGATATTGGTACATACAAAACAGCCCCTTTTAGCAATGCGATGCTCCGAGGACTGTGAGAGGGTCTACTTCAAGGCCTGTATTACTGTGTAGTAAGTACATGAAGCCAGATACTGTAAATACAGAGTTTTTTTGTATTTTATGTATTGATTTGTGGAGTCCATTACTTTCCAATCATATCCAAACACTTCACTTCACTTCTATATAACATACATGTACACACCAAGGACATTTTTAGATGTCAAAACAACTTTCTTAGACCTTCCCCTTTGAGCACTTTCATCAGAAAAACAAATATATAAGTCATTCTAGCCTAGTTTCATGTTTTATACCAAATGATGGAATATGTAGTTCTGATTACTGAAACCTAGATATTATCGTAACTAGCATATTCCAAGATGTCAAGTCTCATCAAATTTTGCACTAATTACCCAACATGTACATTGTGTGTATGTACAAGAAGACACTTTAGTCACTATTTTTTTTCCCAACGAAATAAGTGACAATAAATAAGTCTTTAGTGAAAATTTGTAGGTTTACAGTATTCTGTATTTTCTCAGAAAATAATGATAAGATTGCAGGAAATTTGGCTGACAAAGTTTTTCTGTTTTGATATGGATATAAATTTCTGTTACTCTCAATAAATCACATGAGGACCTTGAGAAAACTGTATTTTGAGGAGGAAAGGAGGGGGGAGGAGGGTATTGATTTTTTTTTTAAAATTGGGATAACATCTTGAATGTGTATATGTGTACATGTGTGTGTGTGTGTTTGTTTGTTTGTTTTCTGAATTTTGAAATCTCATTATATTCTATCTTTAGAACATTTTCACAGACTGCAAAGAATATTTAGGGTCTGCTATGACTAGGTAGGATTTAGTATTTACAGCCATCAGACACACTTCCTTATCCTACATAAATTGTTTAGATACGCATATGTTTGGATTACATAAAAGATTCTATTTCTACTGTAAAAATACAAAAACGGTTTTTTTGGGGGGTATATTTTGTTTTTGAGGACACTGAATTGTACCAAATTTCATTAGTGCTCATAAATTTCCAAAGTTACTATGACATTGTAACTATTTAGTGCACCATGGTTCAAATGTCACAAAGACGATAAACTGAAAACATGTCAGTGTATGCTGCCACCACAGTTAAAAAAATAGGATTCTTTTGTTTTTATAAGATTGTAACCTTGTTTTTTGCATTCTTTGCATTGTATTCAATTGATACATTGTACAGTCATACAAACTTATTATGTGATGAGGTCAAACCATTTGTAACATTTTTGCCCTCAGTATTTTTCTCTAAACTTCACTTAAAACTTATGATTCATCAAATATGTTCCTTGTCATCATTTGCTCAAACAATTTGAGATGAGAGATGAAATCTATGTAAGTTCCTCTGTCAATGTACTTGGGTACATGTACGTACCAGCATTTTTGTGAAAGGTAGCAAGTGCAAAATCTCTCTCAAGTTCCTTGGTGTTTAGTAAGTGTTCTGAACCCTTAGCAAAACAAAACACAAAGAACAGAATATATGTCCCTAGACCCATGAATTCACTCACATGTTTTGAAAGCTGACAGCAGATAAAATGTACCGAAATTCCCTAGGCTTCCCCACCAAATTATGGCAAAGATTATGGAAATCTTCAAGTTTTTAATGCACCCCCCCCCCCCCTTCCTATTTGAATGGGATTCCCAAATCTTTAGTCTGTAAGGTACGCTGTGACGGGGCGCCCTCACACATCGGCCAACCCCTCCCACATCTGTATCAAACTGCACTCTTCCTAGCATTTCCAATCAGAACTGGTTGCAGCCAATCACAGGCACGTACACATTAACAGGCATTGAAAAGGTGAGAAGAGGCCAGTGATGTATCTTACAGTCTACCAAATCTTAGACAAATCACTGACTATTAATCGTCTTTATTTCCAGTGTCTGTGGAATGTCGGATATCCTTGAAGTACTGGAAAAACATGGAAAGCTGGATGTAGAGACCGTCAAAGCAGTGCAGCAATTCTTGGCAGAAAACATGTTTAAACTCGACCAAGGGTATGGTGAACCAGAACAACAGAACAAGAAAAGTAAAAAGGTCAGTGTCAAGTTGAAAATTAAATGAAAATCACACAAAATATGAGTAAAGTCTTTGCCCGTTTTTTTCCTGTGGAACTAATATTTTGAACTGTCTGTAGATTTTGAATTATTAATGATTAACCACTTCAATACTGAAAACATTCCCGCCAAAATTGTGTGGACAAAATTCTTGTTTTATGTAAGTTTTTGGCATATATCAACTTCATTTTAGACTGGAATTAAAGAAATGTTACTTCCTAATAAAGTAATATTATTATAATTATGAAAATATTCATATAAATTGGGTCCCCATATTATTTAAAACTCGTCTCTGGTCATGAAAGGGTTAAATCTGAATGATTGTAACTGACTGATACAGGTTATGAACCTGATACACAAGCAGTTCAAAGTTTCCAACATTGTGGTCAGCTGTAACTATTTGTCATTTTCATGAGGATCATCTACAAAGAAAGATTGAAAGCTGGAATCTTTGATTTACTGGTGAGTTATACACCGTGTAAGTCATGTGATCTACAATGTACATATCTCTCACACATGACCTCGTTAACATCTACAATCGGCTGATCATACCGCCACCTAGAGGTCAGTTGTAACTATGTAATTTGTCATTCTGATGAGGATTGTCAATCAAGACATATTATACTGCCATCTAGTGGTCAGTTGTAACTAGGGAATTTGTCAAGTGGTGAGGATTGTCGACCAAGACAGATCAAACACACAATGCTGAAAACTTTGTACGATCAGCTGATCATACCGCCACCTAGTGGTCAGCTGTAACTATGAAATTTGTCATTCTGATGAGGATCGTTGACAAGACAGACCGAAAGCTCAATGCTAAAAAACTTTGAACTGCTTGTGTGTTTAACCTTTGCGAGTCATGTAATCTACCAAGCTGATGAACACCTTTGATCACAGTAGTTAGTTTCTCATTATTAGGTTTTTCCCTTTACAGGGTTTACGTTACCATGAACGTGCCCAACTATGTACACATCCTGTTGCCAAGCAACTTCTGGAGATAATGGATACCAAGCAAACAAATTTGTGTTTTTCACCAGACGTAACGAAATGCGATGAACTTTTAAAGGTTTGTAAAAAATGTTATTCACATAAATTTCAGTCCATAGAACTGCTCTAACAATTTGTCATTAAAGATCTGGATTACAATTTAGGAACAAAAAACAGTTTTCTGTCAGAGTGATAGAAAATGTTGGTCCCGAAAAAAAGAAAGATTCTATGTAATCCTAACGGTTCCATTCATAAGATAACAATAATGTAAGAACCTGGGATTGAAACCCTGGCCTTTAAAGGGTAACACCACTCCAGGAAATAGAGACATTTTCATAAACTATGGGTCTGGAGAGTCATTTTATGATTTTATGACCCAGAATTATTTGCGATTTCAGAGAAACTTCAAGTTGATTTTGTACCTTTTGGGTATCTCTGCTGTTGGTCATATTGCATCATGGGAGTCAGCAGAAATAATATATTCATGTTGCACAATGAATATCCATGAGATATATTTAAAACTTCAGAAGGGTATAGGCACTCAGGATTCATGAATATTCAGTGTGCAATTTGAATATATTATTTCTCCTGACTCAAAAGATACAGTAGTACACTCCACATTACTTTACAAATTAAACACACATTGAGTAATCATAAAATCATCTTTTATTGCCAATGAAATAATTATGGTTTGTTAATGTCTGAATTTTATTGAAAATTATTGCATAGCAGTAACTGACAGAAGAGTTAAAATTATAGACTTAGTGTATGTGTGCCCTCTGATGACAATTGTTGTTTTAGGTCAAAGTGTTGAAAGTTATGTTTCCTTGTGAGTAACCACAAATATTTTGATATGTCATAAATATGTGACAATGGCCCGTCAAATTAGCCAAAGTTACATTGTCGCCAGATAATGAGAGATTACAGAGAGCTTCAAATTTTGACGAGGCACAATAAATGGCTGTGTATCAGCGGTGTGTCAAATTGGTTTAGAGGGCTGAAAATTGCATAAGAACAGCTTTTTGCAAGAACAGTTTTGTTGACTGCACCTGAACATAATTTTTATAATGAAGAGAAATGTCATGTTTGTATGTGCATTAGGCGTTATGAACACAACGGCTGTATTTTTATACAATGATGTCATTATATCATAAAGTGTTATAGTCACCTCTTGGTTAATATGCATATATATATGTATTTAGTAGTGTATATGGTTCGCTATATTTGCATACAGAGGACATTAACTTTAACTGATGTTCAGACAACATCCTAGCCAGATGACTGCTTTCTAGTTTCCACCAACGTAGGGGAAAGGTACCAATTGCTAGCTCTGCTAAGGGTATGTGTCCAATGCTGCCAAATCCAGACCCCATTTCAGACCCATCTTGACCAAAAATTGATATCCCATTTTAGACAATACAAGTTGATCAAATCGGGTCAACAACGTCAGCTTCCATCTTAAACAAATGAATGCAGTGATACACATGTGTAGTCAACGTTGATCAACATGGTGGGGCAAAATCTCATCGTCATAAGCCACAGCCTCTCTTACAGCATCGTTCAAGACACACCACCAAGTGGCCATGTTCCATTCACGTAGAAATTGATTATTCCTGCATAGCTAATTTCGTTGTTTTGCATATCAACACGACAACCAATCAGACTGCCTCATGCATATCACATGATCTACAGTCGCAGAAGAAATAACAGCTCTGGTTTGTGAGAATGCAAAATATAAAACCAAGAATTTCTAGATATACTCTGCTGATTATATATCTAATAACTGGCAAATGATAGCACTATATCAGCTAGGAAATTAGCTGAGTATTTATGATGTGGATGTCACGTTTCCTTCCAGAACATCATTTTAGACTGGTGACCAAACAAAATCAAAAATAGTGTAGAGCGGACCCCATTGCAAATGTTCACCTCTAAAAGAAACAAACCCTATTTTAGACCCAAATATTAGATAACACACCCCTAAACTCCCCTATTTTGTCAATGTATAATACATGTACATGTATGTCATGGATTACTAGATTCAGTATTTAACTCAGTATTTTCCATGTCATTTGTACTTCAATTTCTGTTGCTATGGTTACTGTTCAGTGTGTACAATTCTTTATATTTGCATACACATTACTGTTATCTCTTCACCATGTAAAAACCTTCAGACAATGATGTAATTAATTAATCACCTTAGCAGATGTGTTTTTGTGTATTTCTTATAGCGTTCTGACCATAATGTCTGTACTTTCCAATGCATATGCTTTACAAATGTAGTTTCATTATCTTTGAGTTGCTATGGATACAGTTCAAAGTATATGTGGTTCTGTATCTTGCATATACAGAACTGTTCACTCTTCACTGCAACTGTGTGAAAACCTTGAGGCAGTTACCCTGGTAGTCTGCCACAATGACCTTAGCTGGTATATCATCTGTTACTGCTACACCCATGGGCCACATCAGTCCTGCATCACCACTATCAATACGACATATGAATTTACCTTTACTGTTGAACTTCTGAACTCTCTTGTTACCTTGCTCTGTGATGTACACATTACCAGCATTGTCAACAGCTGCTCCGTCTGGCCATTTCATTTGACCACTATCTTCTCCAAACTGACCAAACTGAAATACAAATCGGCATTCTTTATTGAATACTTGTACACGGTTAATGTTCTGGTCTGGTACATAAATCAAACCTTGTTTGCTTATAGCTGGATATTTCGGTGCATTGAATTCACTCCGTCCACGTCCATATTTACCAAAGGTTGAGATGTATTTACCATCTTGGGTGTATTTACTGACACAGTGTTTTGTCTTGTCAGTATTATCGCCTAATTTTCCATTCCACTCTGTAACATAGACAGCGCCATCTACAGGGCTGATAGTGATCCCTCGGGGAAACTTCAGTTCATTCTGACCAAAGCATCTGAGTAGTCTACCATTCTCATCACTTACAACAATTTGATGGTTGTAATAATCTGTCATGAAATAGTTACCATCATCAGACACTGCTACATCCTGTGGATAGAAGGTATTCTTAAACTGTGTGAATGTAAAATTTCTTACATGATTGCCATCCCTATCTATTACTTGCATCCTGTTGTTACCCCACTCAGTAACCACATGTTGTCTCCTTTTATTCATGGTAACACTGATTGGACTATTTAATTCTCCTTTCCCACTACCAAACTTTCCTATAGTCTTCATCACTCTTCTATTGACAACTATGCTAAAAGGAGATCCAGGTATTGGTTGATCTTTGATTGCCATGGTAACCTGATGTCTACCTTTCATTTCTCCTCTGACAGTGAAAGCTAGTGTACCATCTCTGGTGTCAGTTACTTTGACATCCTGTCTTGTTCCATCTGGTTTAGTCATCTCAGCTGATACAGGTGGTATTGGTATGACTTGTCTTCCCTGTCTGTCTTTGGTTCTGATCACTATGTCACATGATTCATCTTCCAGTAGCTTAGTTGGAACTTTTTCAACAACACACTGTGCTGCACAGATCTCAGGTATGTCAGGTTTTACAACACTACCACTACCAGAACTATCTGTTGACTTCTTTGCATCAGCAGGTGAGGTTGTAGGTCTCATGGCGACGTGATGACCAACAGGCTTGGTTCCTTTGCTTGGAGTAGTGTAATCCATAGTATCTGTTTTTCTGTACAGCAATCCCAGCATGCCTTTCTCAGACATGTCTGCAGAGGGTTTGAACTCAACCTCTTCAGGTTTGGTTTGTTGTTTGGTATCCATGGCAATAAGACCTTGAATGTGACGTACTGTGTCTTGTTTGTTGGACATCAGCTGGGCAGCACTTCCATGATGAATGAATGTTTCTAGATAACCACATGTACTAGAGATATTGCCATGTTTCATTTCCCATTCATCTATTTGGACTTCAGTAGTTTTTACTTTCTGTCCATACTCTGTCTTCAACTCCTCTACTAGTCTCTTTTCTTCCTTCCTTATCTTCTGTACCATCTCTTCTGCTTTCTTTCTCACCTTTTTTTCTTCTTCCAGACACTTTACTTGTAAACTATCTTTGGTCTGTTTAGCTTCTGACTTGCATCTTTCAGTTTCTTTTTCTTTTCCTCTCAACTTTGCCATCAATTCTGTCAACTGTGTGATGTATTCATCGGCCACATCTTTCAGTTCTCTGTGGACATGTTTCTCACTGCGATGTTTAATCATGGCACAGTCGGTACACATAGTGACTTGACAGGTCTCACAGAAATATTTGACTGCATTCTCAGGATGTATGTTGCAGTAGATGTTTTGTTGCTGTAGCAACCGACTAGTGGTTTTGACTTCTTTGAACTCCTCAAGTTCAACAACATTGTGGTTTCTTGTCACTACCATTCTTCTGTGTGTCTTGGTACAAATTAAGCAAAATTCTGAGCTGCAATCAATACATCTGTGTGTTGCAGTGTTTTCTTCACACCCCTCACAAAGTGCTGGTTCTGACACATCACTTGCTTTTGTGTTTTTAACCAGATCAAGCAATGAGTTCATGAAGAAGTTTGCTTGCAGTTCAGACACGCCACCTTCTTCTAGTTCACATGGTGTGTCACACGTAGAACAATTTAGTTTGCCAGTTTTCTTGACTAATGTAACCAAACAATCCTGACAAAAGGTGTGTTGACATGGTAGTATTTTGGGATTCTTGTACTGCTCTAAACAAATTGAACAAGAAAGAAAACCCTCACCAAATTCAGCCAGGAATGTGTCCAAATCTGGTGCTGCGGTCGCCATGATGTCTTCAACATAGTCAGTACAACCCAACTAAATATGGAACTGTAATTGCACTCCCCAAGTGTGTTCAGATTGTCTTTGCTGTGATTGTGTCTTGTTTGTGTGTGTCCTAGGTACCATGGATACTAAACTTATATTCAGTGACATAAGGGTCCTGTGATATGGGTCAAATGTCATGTGATGTAGTCAACATTGCATTCTCTGGGAGACATGCAGTACCTTGTACTTGTGATTCAGTAATTTATCAATCTTATCAACAGGAAATAAACTCAGGTGTGTTTTGACAATGCTTGGGTTGGTAAAATCGATGTCGTGTACATTACATGTATAGTGTATATCCTAAGTTCAGTCTTGTAGTAAGACCCTGATCTTCCCTTAGCAGGTTGAAGGAATAAAAAGCTGTGGATGACAGTATCTCTGGTGTACAGCCTTCTGTGTGACCCATAGTCACTTTCAGTGAAGTATTAAAGAAGAATTGACCAAGGGGTCTAGCAGCTGTGTACCATGGTGTGATTAATATTTAGTTTACTGCACACTGGGTCGTAAAATGATTACAACAAAAGATTTTTTCACTTGAAATACCAGACAGATATCAAGATAAAAAATGTCTACTTGAAATACTTGGTATCTAAACTAATTAACCAATTCAGTTATCAATCATTTGTTTACTACATGTTTGTATCTACCAACCTAGTCATGTTACCTTTGTACAACTGAGATCACGATACTGTTTTACGTGTTGGCTACCAAACTTATATAAACTGATTTGAACTATTTAGCCGAGTGTCATGCACACTTCTGTTGTACCGGTATACTTAGTATTTGTATTGCTTCTGTTTGACATGGATATAACAAAATGTTGAATTGACAGGGTCATCCGTAGGTGTACAGATTTGAATACTTTTACTAGTATCTTTGAAGACAGGTCAGACAGGGTAACCTGAAACCATGATGACTATCCAAATGGACTGATATTCAGCTGTGCCACACATATGGTATAGTGTGGCTGTCTGTGTTTGGTGTGTATGTGTGTGTGTGTGTGTGTGTGGGGGGGGGGGGGGGGGTTCAAGTAGAAAAACATGATAAATATGTTTTATGAATTAAAAATCCAATACCCCAATTTATCATCCATATGGCCACTTTAGGTTTCCCTGTTTCCGTTTAACACCCCTCTCAAAATAATGGTTCAACCCTTTATACTTGCCCAACTGCCCATGGAGCCATACCATCTCTGGTGCAACTATATGTACATTGGATTCATTAGGGGTGTGAGCAGTTGTGGTGTTGTAGGATATAGAAAAGGTATTTTTTCAGTTGGAGGGGGGGGGGCATTTTAGTTATCATTGTACAAAAACTATTTTACCTTTAATTGATCTGTTTTGTACCCCTAAATACAAATATTTCTAAAACTGTCTGACAGTCAAATTGAGAAATGGAAGAATTTTGGCTATAGTAATTGCATGGCACTTGAATACATTCAAATGTCAATAAAAGAACTATTTTTTCCTCACTGCATACTGGCTTTGTATTCATAGCAGTACATACTACTACATACTGGCTTTGTATTCATAGCACTACATACTACTACATATACTGACTTTGTATTCATAGCAGTACATACTACTACATATACTGGCTTTGTATTCATAGCAGTACATACTACTACATACTGGCTTTGTATTCATAGCACTACATACTGGCTTTGTATTCATAGTACTACATACTACTACATACTGATTTGAAATTGATTGTGCTGTTTGAAACAATTATCAATTTTGGCCAATTTAATTAATATTTTTTTTTTTTTGGGGGGGGGGGGGGTTGAGGCCTAATTAAAACTTATAAAAGAATTCAATTTTTTATACTACATTGAACTATTGATCTCACCCCATTGTCACATATAAAATCTTAAAGTTTATTCTTACATTGTAGCTTACAGATTCTGTAGGACCACATATTTGTCTTCTCAAGACACATATAGATGTCTTGGAAGATTTCAGTCAAGATTTCATTAAAAGTCTTCAAGAGCTGGCGGAGAAACACAATTTCTTGATTTTTGAAGACAGGTGAGTCAACTTTCTTGATTATAGTTTATAGTAAATTTGAAATGACTTTCAAAGGAAAGTACAAGTGCAGATAAGGAAGATATCTTCTCCATGTCTATGGTTCAAGCTGTCATAATTTTATGCTTGCCTAGTTATACATAATACATTATGAGTAAACACCTTTACACTAGCTATTCACCCATTTTGTGATCTTAGTTCCTAACTAACAATAGAAAATGATTGAACCAAACCAAATGTGTGAAAATATAGGGGTGAACAAATCAGTCAAGAGATGTTCATCATTATTACTAAATTCAAACTGAATGCAATAGTCAGTCAGCAGCTATATCAGTGCCACCTAGGATCAAAACTCGGAACCCTCTCTCAAAGGGTGCTAACAACTGCTTGGCTGTATACTGTAAACATATTTATATTCTATTAACTACAGTAGTTGGTATGTTCTCTTTGTAGGAAATTTGCTGACATTGGTAACACAGTAAAACATCAGTACAGCCAGGGTATATATAAAATCAGTGACTGGGCTCATATAGTAAATGCTCACACTGTACCAGGTGAAGGAATTATCAAAGGACTTAAAGAGATTGGTCTACCCAAACAAAGAGGGTGTTTATTGATTGCTGGAATGAGTTCACAAGGCACCCTAGCTACTGGAGATTATACCAAGGGTATGTATAAAAAAAAAGTATTTAACCAATGACAGATGGAGTCTTAATATCATGACTTTTGACTTTTATCCTGGAGCTAAGCATGCCTCAGATATGAAGATTTCACAAAGCCCCCTAGCTACTGGAGTTTATACCAAAGGTTTGTATTTAACCAGTGAGAGATGATGTCGTCATAAAAATGTAGTCAGTTACACTAAAGCATCTCTAAAGTTGTGCTACATATTCCAAACAAAAGTGGAATTAATTGAAATTTTGTATTATCTCTACTTCTGCAGCATCTGTCAAGATGGCAGAAGACAATGCTGATTTTGTGATGGGGTTTATATGCACCTCACGACACACTAATGACCCAAGATTTATCCACATGACACCAGGTAAGAAAAATAGTTCCAAAGAGAACTTTACTCCAACGCCAATCTGATTAAAATCTGATGTAGGAAACTTGATGCTATTTCTTTATTTACCTTATACTTTTATGCTGTTTGTTCTTTTAACAAATATAAAGCACAAAAATACATTTTTTTACTGCAAATTGTTCACTCTAATTTGATTTTAGGTGTCCAGCTAGGTGGTGGAGGTGACACCCTAGGTCAGCAATATTTAACACCAGAGGAAGTAGTAACAAACAGAGGAACTGATGTGATTATTGTGGGACGTGGTATTTACAAGGTGAGAGTGAATGATTTCAAAAGTGTGGAATATTTAAAACACTTTTACATGTACAGATTTTTAAATAATATTTACTACCTACAAATTACGGCTTCTACAACCCAATGTTGTACAACAAAATTATACTTATAATTATACACCCAACCAGTACAGTTATAAAGGATATGTTTATCTCACTGAAAACATATATTTAATATTTTCCTTTCTGTGAAAGTAAAGAGTCTGATTTACATTACTGTCAATATTTTACAAACCTAATTTTATGTCATTTTTTACTGTTATTATATTTCAGGCCGATGATCCTGCCAGTGCTGCTAAGGAGTTCAAAGAAGCAGGCTATAGAGCTTACCAAAACCAACATATAGAGTTTACACTTTAAATACCATAGAGCCATTATTTTGGGACATTCTGTTATAAGAAATATACTTGTAGGACCATGTTGAAAGTCAACGATTTCATATTTTTAAAAAAATGACTGCCATAGGCCCATGAAATAGAATTTTCATTGCATGTAGTATTCATGTTTGTTTGGTACACTTGATAGACAATCTATGGCTAGAAAACATAACAGCTTGGAAACTGAACTTCTTCATTAGAACACAGGGCACAACATCACATCAAGCCCACCTTTCAATATCAAGCCAACCTTTCAACATGGTTTCAACATCAAGCCCATTTTCACTGTGATAACTACTTTTTCTATAGATAATACCTGTGTAATCATTTCAACAACATAGCCTGTACTGTATAAATCCCTAACCCTAATGTTAACTTCATCATTTTAGTGGTGTGTACTATGAAGACTATGATACACAACTTACATGTTGTTGACAGTGGACTAAGTGTACATGCCATATTAAATCATTTTGCTTCGAATAAAATCGCAATCTATAGAACAATTATTTTATCATCATAACCTCTATAACTCAGTTATAGATTACACGTCATATGTATTGGGCCTAGTCTTGCCTGGTCTTTCTATTACTAGCTCCATGCCTGGAATTCCTTATTCAGAAGTGAAGTAAATGGACATTGTAAAAAGATAACAACTTATCATTGTTATACAATGTTTATTGTTTATCACTGGCCCATAACAAGAAGGCCACTTAGTTTATTCTTATTTCTACAGCATGAAACTGGCCCATAACATGAAGGCCACCTGGTTTATTCTTATTTCTACAGCACTAAATTTAAACTGGCCCATAACAAGAAGACCGCCTAGTTTATTGTTATTTCTACAGTGTGAAAGAAGGAAAATATTGTGATGGGGGGAGGGGATATCCAATTGTGTTCTGTATCTTGTAGCAAGATAAATGTAGCAAGAGGATGTTAATAATCATCAAAAATGTATTAACAATAAAAAAATACACTTCTGAATTATCTTCTGGTTTCATCTCATGATTTCAACCCTTGTTCTTCTTTACATGGCAAGTTGATCTATTTTCTCTCAACTTATCAAATTCTGTTGTCTGTCTCATTCCCATGTACATTATGTATTCACCAACAATAAGGTGACAGGTGTAAATGTTTTCTTACGACATCAGTAACCCGGTAGATTTGACCTATAAACGATGAAAACCACACCCATGTATGATTTTAAGTCAAAAGTTAGGTTGAGACACTAAATTTATTTATGTCATTTCACAACCAATTTGTGCTTTCATCAAAACTTACATTTTTTTAAACTGCCTTTAGACAAAAATATTTCTTTCTGCCCTACTAATTAAAATTATCTACTTTTCTGCAATAAATTAAAGTGAAATTTAGATATGTACAACACGTCAACCATTTTGATCCATTAAAATAAAATGTAATACTAAATGTCATCAGTTAGTCAGACAATTCTTTCAATCAGAGAGGAAATCTATGTAAGTTCCCTTGTCAATTTACATGGATACATGTACATACATGTACCAGTGTTTAGTAAGCAAGTAAAAATTGAATTCATGGTACCATTAACGTGCCCAACTTTGTACATATCCTGTTGCCAAGCAAATACTCGAGATAATGGACACCAAGCAAACAAACTTGTGTTTATCACCCGAGGTACAAAATCCGATTAACTTTTGAAGGTTTGTAGAAAATATTATTCACAAAAATTTCAGTCCATAGAACTGCTCTAACAATTTGTCATCTGGTTTGGATCAGGATTAGAATTTAGGAACAAAAACCAGTTTTCTGTCAGTGCTCCATAATAATTCTATGTAATCCTCATGGCTCCATTCTTAAGATAACACTAATGTGAGAACGAGAACATGGGATTGAAACCCTGGCCTTTAAAGGGTAATACCACTCCAGGAGATAGAGACATTTTCATAAACTATTGGTTTCAAAGAAATATAAAGTTGATATTGTACCTTTATAGGGTATCTTTGCTGTTGGACATTGCATCATGGGAGTCAGAAGAAATAATATATTCACGTTGCACAATGAACATTCATGATAACTTTTACACTGAAGGGTATAGGCACTCAGGAATCATGAATATTCAGTGTGCAATTTGAATAAATTATTTCTGCTGACTCATATGATACAGTAGTACACTCCACATTACTTATCAAAACAAACAACACACATTGAGTAATCATAAAATCATCTTTTATTGCCAATGAAGTAATTAAGGTTTGTTAACGTCAGGATTTTATTGAACGTTATTAGATAGCAGTAGTTGATGGAAGGATTAAAATTATAGACTTAATCTAGTTCCTGACGACCGTATTCCGATTTTAAACTACATTATCTTCACACATTTCATCTACTCAGTCTCATTACTCAAGGCATTAATTGTGGTTGAACCCCATGGTGGGCGAAATGCTAACAGCACATGTCTAGTAACCCATCACAAATTGACAAGCTGTCGCCATCGACATTAATAGTCATTTGGTACAGCTGTTTGACTTTCGCTATGTCTGATATGATATGATATGGTTGCAAATGTCCAACTGAACTCCATCTGGTCTATTTAAACTGTAAATCACAAGTGGACGTGACGACATCATCATGTTAATATGAACACTGTAGGGAGAGCACAGAATTCTGTGCGAGGGTAATGGAATTGACTATATGTAATGTGTGAAGATAATGTAGAGTAAAATCTGAATACGGTCATAGGGATCTAGACTAAGACTTAGTGTGCCCTTAGTCTAATGACAATTTTTGTTGTAGGTCTAGGTGTTAAAAGTTATGTTTATTTGTGAGTAACCACAAATATTTTGATATGTCATAAATGTGTGACAGTGGCTGTCAAATTACTAGTAGTCAAAATTACACTTGTTGCCACAGAGAACTTCAAATTTTGACGAGGCACAATAAACGGCTGCATGTCAGAGTTGTGTCAAATTGGCTTAGAGGGCTCAATGGTCACCACATTGTAAGGGATAGGACTACCAAATGTTGGTGCATTCTGAGAAATTTATATCACAAACCAGTGACAAAATAATTTGACATAGAGGACACACTGAGTTCGAAACTAGAGTTATATACTATATAGTTATACTCACCAGAGAGGATAAAAAGTAGATTCTTAGAAATATAATTATCATTTGATATGATAGATCAGTAATTAGATATTGCAAGTACTCTTTCAAAAAAAAAAATGAGATTATGTTCTGTAAAGGAGAACACCACTCCAGGACATAAAGACATTTTCAGGAACTTTAGGTTTTGGAAAGTCATGTCATGGTTTTCCATCACCTACATTACATGCAATTTCTGAGAAACATTAAGTTTTCACCCAAGGTAAAGGCTGCTCGAAATCATGAATATTCATGACCTCTAAGAGCCTATTACATTCACTGAAAACATCATGAATATTCATTGTTCAACCATTGCATAAACATTTGTGCTGACTTCCATGAGGCAATGTGGCACTCAGGAAAGGTCCCCAAAATAGGGGACGACTACAAATTGAAATCACAAACAATGTAAGTGATGTAAAACTTTGATATGACTCTCCACAACCCAAAGTTCATAAGAATGCCTTTATGTCCTGGAATGGCGTTCCTCTTGTTTAGTCTAGTACCAATGGGAGTTTGATAGTTCTATACACAGGTCAAAAGGGACACTTGTGTGGGCAATGATTGAAAACAATTCAAAATAAAATATTCTTTCAAAATTATATCCTTGTTTTATATTCGAAACAAATTTAAGATAAAATACTTTCTTTCCAATTGTCTCCATGTTTGTATAGAACCAAAATTGGGGTGGCACTTTTGTAGATGTCACAAGAGACATGTATTGATTCATGTGACAAGTTATTTTATAGTCGAGTAATATAAATTTGTGTATCATTATGCATTCTCCAGATTATTAGGGTGGGGTGGGGGTTTAGCACAACTGAACTGATAAGGTTCAGTAGTGCTATAGGCATGGCAGAGTGTCTGTCCATCTGTATGTCTGTCTGTCTGTGTGTGTGTGTGTGTGTGTGTGTGTGTGTGTGTGTGTGAACAACTTACAGTCAAAACCTGCAGGACTGATTGCCATGATATTTGATGGGTGTATTACCTTGGGTGTTTAGTTGGGAAATTGCTCAAATCATAATGATCTTGCCACCGATGTGTGATTTGGGTAAAAAAAATGTGATTTTTGGTCAAAAAACTTCCAACTCAAAACTACTGGGCAGATCAGATCAGTTTAAAATTTGGCGGGAACATTCTCAGGGGTGTTTAGATTAAGAATTGTTCATGACATGATGAAATTATACATATATTAGGGCTAAAAATGTGTCTTTTGGAGATTGGGGATGTATCTGGGGGTGTATAGATGAAGAAAATTAAGCATATAATGATTTGATCAGTGATATGCAAATTGATGTAAAAATGTGAATTAAAGTACTTGGTCAATGAGACTGAAACTTGGTGAGATGTTTCTAGAAGTGTTATTCTGCAGCCTTTAGTAACATAATTGGCCCAAGCAACCATGACCACACCTTTAGCAACAACCAAATAGCAGTATATTTTGGTCAAATAACAACATCATCTGTTAGGCAAGTGAGTAACCATTCAAAAACATGTATGGAAATACTCCTAGCAACCATGATCATGCCCATTGCAACAGCCAAACGGTGGTGTATTCCACAAAGATAACAGAATTGATAATAAACATTCAAAAAATGTATGTAAATGTGCCTAGTAACAATACCCCACCTATAGCAACAGACAAATGATCACATATATTGAAAGATAACAATAGGGATTAATAGACAAGTGAACAAATGTTCAAAAAACGTATGCAAATATGTCTAGGAACATGACCACGCCCAT
This sequence comes from Glandiceps talaboti, assembly GCF_964340395.1. NCBI lineage: Eukaryota > Metazoa > Hemichordata > Enteropneusta > Spengelidae > Glandiceps > Glandiceps talaboti. Next base: position 16,593,147 of record NC_135565.1, on the reverse strand, counting down.
AGCAACAGCCAAATGATTCTGTATATTACAAAGATAACAACAGGACTGGATAGGCAACTGGATAGTCATTCAGCAAATGAACACATATTTTTAGCATGGACTAGCATGTTTGTAAACATTTTTAAAAAGTGTACAGTTGTGCTACAATGCCATTGGCCATCTTGAACAACAATTAATATCCCATTTTAGACAATACAGGTTGATGAAATGCTCCATCGGGTCAACAATGTCAGCCTCAATCTTGAACAATGAATGCAGTGATACACATGTGCAGCTAACATTACAATGTATGACGGGACAATATCTAAAAACAAGCCTTTGAAGAGATACTCTATATAACTATATCCATATAACTGCCAAATGATCGCAAAATATCAGCTAGGGAGAATTAGCTGAGTATTTATGATGTGGATGTCACGTTTCCTTCAAGGACATCATTTTAGACCGGTGACCAAACGAAATCAAAAATAGTGTAGAGTGGACCCCATTGCAGATGTTCACCTCAAAGACAATCAAACAAACCCCATTTTAGACAAAAATATTAGATAACACACCCCAAAGGATGGCACATACATGTATAATGTATAGCCCAATTTATGGGAAGTATTAAACCTCCCCCATTTTTTCGTCAATTAAATGTTGTTGTAACTTAATACACCTTATTGGTAATCACTCAATCAATCAATCAAAGAGATTTATATAGCGCCAAACTCCACTATATAGTAATGTTCAATGGCGCTTTACAAAAGTGTGGGTATATAGAGATGTCACTGAGTAGGCGCTGCTAAACAGATAAGTCTTGATGCGCTTCTTTTTTTTTTTAAATGTTAAACTTTTTTTTTTAAATTTTTGTGCTGGGAATTCCTCCCAGCGATTTTCTGTTATGCAGACAAATACACACAAACAAACACAAATGCTACAGAGATCCATCTGTGTTTGGGACTATGTGACAGGGCTATGTAGCATGCTCTATATCACGTTGCTGCGGAACTGTCAAGGCTTTCCCAGTCAGTCCACAGGCTATCCCAGAGTCACCCAGGCCCGGCAAACATAGCACCTGCGGGCTCCGTGTGAGTAATCGACCCCAACTTTTCGAGTCATTACTCCAGGAGTCCAAATTCGCACTCGTCTTGTGAGTGAGACACGGCTGAGTGATACAGCCTACCCATCGAGTCTGTAGAACACTCACCCTGGGTTTGGGTCATTCACAGAAAAATCCATGACCTCCCGACTGCTAATCCTGTGCGCTAACCACTACGCTACAGGGAGCCAGTTATGATGCACTTCTTAAAAATATCAAGGCTGGGTGACTGGCGCACTTCCAGAGGGACATTATATAATATGTCATCAATAGCTAGCTTTAGTATTTAACTCAGTATTTTCCATGTCATTTGTATTTTACACTTCAATGGCTGTCTTATCACTTGTGAGTTGCTATGGTTACAGTTCAGTGTACGATTCTTTATATTTGCATACACAGGGGTGATAGGACTGTTACTTCTTCACCATGTAAAAACCTTCAGACAGTGACATGACCAATTTAATAATCATCTTAGCAGGTGTGTTTTTGTGTACTTCTTGTAGAGTTCTGACCATAATGTCTGTACTTTCCAATGCATATGTTTTATAATGTAGTTTCATTATCTTTGAGTTGCTATGGATACATGTCAGGGTATATATGGTTCTTCATCTTTGCATACACAGAACTGCACTCTTCACTGCAACTGTATGAAAACCTTCAGACAGCTACAGTCGTGCTCTGCCACAATAACCTTAGCTGGTATGTCATCTGTTACTGCTACCCCACAAGGCCACATCAGTCCTGCATCATCACTGTCAATGCGGCATATGAATTTACCTTTACTGTTAAACTTCTGAACTCTTCTATTACCTTGCTCTGTGATGTACACATTTCCAGCATTGTCAACAGCTGCTCCCTGTGGCCATTTCAGTTGACCAGGCTCTTCTCCAAACTGACCAAACTGAAATACAAATTGGCAGTCTTCATTGAATACTTGTACACGACCATTGTTTTTGTCTGGTACATAAATCAAACCTTGTCTGCTTATACCTAGATGTTTTGGGGCACTGAATTCACTCTGTCCACTTCCAAATTTACCAAATGTTGAGATGTATTTACCATCCTGGGTGTATTTCTTGACACAGTGTCTTGTCTTGTCAGTAGTATCACTTATTTTTCCATCCCATTCTGTGACATAGACAGCGCCATCTACAGGGCTGATGGCGATCCCACGTGGATACTTCAGTTCATTCTGTCCAAAGCATCTGAGTAGTTTACCATTCTCATCGCTTACAACAATTTGATGGTTCTCGTAATCTGTCATGAAGTAGTTACCATCATCAGACACTGCTACATCAATTGGATAGAAGGTATTCTTAAACTGTGTGAATGTAAAATTTCTTACATGATTGCCATCCCTATCTACTACTTGCATCCTGTTGTTACCCCAATCAGCAACCACATGTTGTCTCCTTTTATTCATGGTAACACTGTATGGACCATTAAATTCTCTTTTCCCTCTACCAATCTTTCCTAGGGTCTTCACCAGTCTTCTATTCACAACAATACTGAAAGGAGATCCTGGTATTGGTTGATCTCCTATTGCCATGGTAACATGGTTTCTGCCTTCCATTTCTCCTCTGACAGTGAAAGTGAGTGTACCATCTCTGTTGTCAGTTACTTTGACATCTTGTCGTGTTCCATCCGGTTTAGTCATCTCAGTTGATACAGGTGGTATTGGTATGACTTGTCTTCCCTGTCTGTCTTTGGTTCTGATCACTATGTCACCTGATTCATCTTCCAATAGCGTAGCTGGAACTTTTTCAACAACACACTGTGCTGCACAGATGTCATTACTTTTAGGTTTTACAACACTGCCACTGCCAGAACTATCTGTTGACTTCTTCGCATCAGCAGGTGATGTTGTAGGGCTAGATTCAGCTGTTGCCATAGCGACATGATGTCCGACAGGCTTGGTTCCTTTGCTTGGAGTAGTGTCATCCATACTATCTGTTGTTCTCTGCAACAATCCCAGCATGCCTTTCTTAGACAGGTCTGCAGAGGGTCTGAACTCTACCTCTTCAGGTTTGGTTTGTTGTTTGATATCCATGGCGATAAGACTTTGAATATGACATACTGTGTCTTGTTTGTTGGACATCAGCTGGGCAGCACCTCCATGATGCATGAATGTTTCTAGATAACCACATGTACTAGAGATATTGCCATGTTTCATTTCCCATTCATCTATTTGGACTTCAGTAGTTTTCACTTTCTGTCCATACTCTGTCTTCAGCTCCTCTACCAATCTCTTCTCTTCCTTCCTTATTTTCTGTACCATCTCTTCGGCTTTCTTTCTCACCTTCTTTTCTTCTCCCAGACACTTTACTTGTAGTCTATCTTTGGTCTGTTTGGCTTCTGACTTGCATCTTTCAGTTTCTTTTTCTTTCCTTCTCAGCTTTGCCACCAATTCTTTCAACTGTGTGATGTACTCATTTGCCACATCTTTCAGTTCTCTGTGGACATGTTTCTCACTACGATGTTTAATCATGGCACAGTCAGTACACATAGTGACTTGACAGGTCTCACAGAAATATTTGACTGCATTCTCAGGATGTATGTTGCAGTAGACGTTTTGTTGCCGTAGCAACCGACTAGTGGTTTTGACTTCTTTGAACTCCTCAAGTTCAACAACATTGTGGTTTCTTGTCACTACCATTCTTCTGTGTGTCTTGGTACAAATTGAGCAAAAATTTGAGCTGCAATCAATGCATCTGTGTGTTGCTGTGTTTTCTTCACACCCTTCACAAAGTCCTGGTTCTGACACATCACTTGCTTTTGTGTTTTTAACGAGATCAAGGAGTGAGTTCATGAAGAAGTTGTCTTGCAGTCCATACACGCCACCTTCTTCTAGTTCACATGGTGTGTCACACGTAGAACAATCTAGTTTGCCAGTTTTCTTGACTAATGTAACCAAACAATCCTGACAAAAGGTGTGTTGACATGGTAGTATTTTGGGATTCTTGTACTGCTCTAAACAAATTGAACAAGAAAGAAAATCCTCACCAAATTCAGCCAGGAATGTGTCCAAATCTGGTGCTGCGGTCGCCATGATGTCTTCAACATAGTCAGTACAACCCAACTAAATATGGAACTGTAATTGCACTCCCCAAGTGTGTTCAGATTGTCTTTGCTGTGATTGTGTCTTGTTTGTTTGTGTCCTAGGTACCATGGATACTAATCTTATATTTAGTGACATAAGGGTCCTGTGACTGGGTCAAATGTCATGTGATGTAGTCAACATTGCATTCTCTGGGAGACATGCAGTACCTTGTACTTGTGATTCAGTAATTTATCAACCTTATCAACAGTAAATAAACTCAGGTGTGTTTTGACAATGCTTGGGTTGGTAAAATCGATGTTGTGTACATTACATGTATAGTGTATATCCTAAGTTCAGTCTTGTAGTAAGACCCTGATCTTCCCTTGGCAGGTTGAAGGAATAAAAAGCCGTGGATGACAGTATCTCTGGTGTACAGCCTTCTGTGTGACCCATAGTCACTTTCAGTGAAGTATTGAAGAAGAATTGACCAAGGGGTCTAGCAGCTGTGTACCATGATGTGATTAATATTTAGTTTACTGCACACTGGGTCGTACAATGATTACAACAAAAGATTTTTTCACTTGAAATATCAGACAGATATCAGATAGATAAAAAAATGTCTACTTGAAATACTTGGTATCTAAACTAATTAACCATTTCAGTTATCAATCATTTGTTTACTACATGTTTGTACCTACCAACCTAGTCATGTTACCTTTGTACAACTGAAATCAAGATATTGTTTTACGTGTTGGCTACCAAACTTATATAAACTGATTTGAACTTTTTAGCCAAGAGTCATGCACACTTCTGTTGTACCGGTATACTTAGTATTTGTATTGCTTCTATTTGACAAGGATATAACAAAATGTTGAATTGACATGGTCATCTATAGAACTGGTGTACAGATTTGAATACTAGTATCTTTGAAGACAGGTCAGACAGGGTCATCTGAAAACCATGATAACTATCCAAATGAACTGATATTCAGCTGTGCCACACATATGGTATAGTGTAGCGGTCTGTGTTTGGTGTGTATGTATGTGTGTGTGTGTGGGGGGGGGGTTCAAGTAGAAAAACATGATAAATATGTTTTATGAATTAAAAATCCAATACCTAATTTATCATCCATATGGCCACTTTAAGTTTCCCTGTTTCCATTTAACACCCCTCTCAAAATAATGGTTCAACCCTTTATACTTGCCCAACTGTCCATGGAGCCATACCATCTCTGGTGCAACTATATGTACATTGGATTCATTAGGGGTGTGATCAGTTGTGGTGTTGTAGGATATAGAAAAGGTATTTTTTCAGTTGGGGGGGGGGCGCATTTTAGTTATCATTGTACAAAAATTATTTTACTTTTAATCGATCTGTTTTGTACCCCTAAATACAAATATTTCTAAAACTGTCTGACAGTCAAATTGAGAAATGGAAGAATTTTGGCTATAGTATCTTGCATGGCACTTGAATACTAAGTACATTCAAATGTCAATAAAAGAACTATTTTTTCCTCACTACATACTGGCTTTGTATTCATAGCACTACATACTACTACATACTGGCTTTGTATTCATAGTGCTACATATTACTACATACTGGCTTTGTATTCATAGCACTACATACTACTACATACTGGCTTTGTATTCATAGCACTACATACTACTACATACTGGCTTTGTATTCATAGTGCTACATACTACTACATACTGACTTTGTATTCATAGCACTACTTACTACTACATACTGGCTTTGTATTCATAGTACTACATACTACTACATACTGATTTGAAATTGATTGTGCTGTCTGAAACAATTATCAATTTTGGCCAATTTAATTAATATTAGGGGGTGGGGGTTGAGGCCTAATTAAAAGAATTCAATTTTTTATCCTATATTGAACTATTGATCTCACCCCATTGTCACTTACAGAATCTTAAAAAGTTTATTCTTACATTATAGCTTACAGATTCTGTAGGACCACACATTTGTCTTCTCAAGACACATATAGATGTCTTGGAAGATTTCAGTCAAGATTTCATTAAAAGTCTTCAAGAGCTGGCGGAGAAACACAATTTCTTGATTTTTGAAGACAGGTGAGTCAACTTTCTTGATTATAGTTTATAGTAAATTTGAAATGACTTTCAAAGGAAAGTACAAGTGCAGATAAGGAAGATATCTTCTCCATGTCTATGGTTCAAGCTGTCATAATTTTATGCTTGCCTAGTTATACATAATACATTATGAGTAAACACCTTTACACTAGCTATTCACCCATTTTGTGATCTTAGTTCCTAACTAACAATAGAAAATGATTGAACCAAACCAAATGTGTGAAAATATAGGGGTGAACAAATCAGTCAAGAGATGTTCATCATTATTACTAAATTCAAACTGAATGCAATGGTTAGTCAGCAGCTATATCAGTGCCACCTAGGATCAAAACTCAGAACCCTCTCTCAAAGGGTGCTAACAACTGCTTGGCTGTATACTGTAAACATATTTATATTCTATTAACTACAGTAGTTGGTATGTTCTCTTTGTAGGAAATTTGCTGACATTGGTAACACAGTAAAACATCAGTACAGCCAGGGTATATATAAAATCAGTGACTGGGCTCATATAGTAAATGCTCACACTGTACCAGGTGAAGGAATTATCAAAGGACTTAAAGAGATTGGTCTACCCAAACAAAGAGGGTGTTTATTGATTGCTGGAATGAGTTCACAAGGCACCCTAGCTACTGGAGATTATACCAAGGGTATGTATAAAAAAAAGTATTTAACCAATGACAGATGGAGTCTTAATATCATGACTTTTGACTTTTATCCTGGAGCTAAGCATGCCTCAGATATGAAGATTTCACAAAGCCCCCTAGCTACTGGAGTTTATACCAAAGGTTTGTATTTAACCAGTGAGAGATGATGTCGTCATAAAAATGTAGTCAGTTACACTAAAGCATCTCTAAAGTTGTGCTACATATTCCAAACAAAAGTGGAATTAATTGAAATTTTGTATTATCTCTACTTCTGCAGCATCTGTCAAGATGGCAGAAGACAATGCTGATTTTGTGATGGGGTTTATATGCACCTCACGACACACTAATGACCCAAGATTTATCCACATGACACCAGGTAAGAAAAATAGTTCCAAAGAGAACTTTACTCCAACGCCAATCTGATTAAAATCTGATGTAGGAAACTTGATGCTATTTCTTTATTTACCTTATACTTTTATGCTGTTTGTTCTTTTAACAAATATAAAGCACAAAAATACATTTTTTTACTGCAAATTGTTCACTCTAATTTGATTTTAGGTGTCCAGCTAGGTGGTGGAGGTGACACCCTAGGTCAGCAATATTTAACACCAGAGGAAGTAGTAACAAACAGAGGAACTGATGTGATTATTGTGGGACGTGGTATTTACAAGGTGAGAGTGAATGATTTCAAAAGTGTGGAATATTTAAAACACTTTTACATGTACAGATTTTTAAATAATATTTACTACCTACAAATTACGGCTTCTACAACCCAATGTTGTACAAAAAAATTATACTTATAATTATACACCCACCCAGTACAGTTACAAAGGATATGTTTATCTCACTGAAAACATATATTTAATATTTTCTGATTACATTACTGTCAATATTTTACAAACCTAATTTTATGTCATTTTTACTGTTATTATATTTCAGGCCGATGATCCTGCCAGTGCTGCCAAAGAGTTCAAAGAAGCAGGCTATAGAGCTTACCAAAACCAACATATAGAGTTTACACTTTAAATACTATAGAGCCATTATTTTGGGACATTCTGTTATAAGAAATATACTTGTAGGACCATGTTGAAAGTCAAGAATTTCATATTTTAAAAAACTACTGCCATAGGCCCATGAAATAGAATTTTCATTGCATGTAGTATTCATGTTTGTTTGGTACACTTGATGGACAATCTATGGCTAGAAAACATAACAGCTTGGAAACTGAACTTCTTCATTAGAACACAGGGCACAACATCACATCAAGCCCATCTTTCAGTATCAAGCCAACCTTTCAACATGGTTTCAACATCTAGCCCATTTTCACTGTGATAACTACTTTACTATAGATAATACCTGTGTAATCATTTCAACAACATAGCCTGTACTCTCTATATCCCTAACCCTAATGTTAACTTCATCGTTTTAATGGTTTATAATATGAAGGCTATGATACACAACTTACATGTTGTTTACAGTGAACTAAGTGTACATGTCATATTTAATCATTTTGCTTTGAATAAAATCACAATCTATAGAACAATTATTTTATCACCATAACCTCTATACTCAGTTATAGATTACACGTCGTATGTATTGGGCCTAGTCTTGCCTGGTCTTTCTATTACGAGCTCCATGCCTGGAATTCCTTATTCAGAAGTGAAGTAAATGGACATTGTAAAAAGATAACAACTTATCATTGTTATGCAATGTTTATTGTTTATCACTGGCCCATTACAAGAAGGCCACTTAGTTTATTCTTATTTCTACAGCATGACACAAGCCCATAACATGAAGGCCACTTAGTTTATTCTTATTTCTACAGCATGACACAAGCCCATAACATGAAGGCCACCTAGTTTATTCTTATTTCTACAGCATGACACAAGCCCATACGAAGAAGGCCACTTAGTTTATTCTTATTTCTACAGCGTGAAAGAAGGAAAATATTGTGGTGGGGCGCAATATGGAGGGGGGGGGATATCCAATTGTGTTCTGTATCTTGTAGCAAGATAAATGTAGCAAGTGGATGTTAATAATCGTCAAAAATGTATTATTAACAATAAAAAAAACATTTCTGAATTATCTTCTGGTTTCGTCTAATGATTTCAACCCTTCTTCTTCACATGGCAAGTTGATCTATTTTCTCTCAACTTATCAAATGATATTGTCTGTCTCATTCCCATGTACATTATGTATTTACCAACAATAAGGTGACAGGTGTAAAAGTTTTCTTACTACATCAGTAACCCGGAAGATTTCACCTATAAACGATAAAAACCATACCCATGTGTGATTTTAAGTCAAAAGTTTGAGAAACTATATTTATGTCATTTCACATCCAATTTGTGCTTTCATCAAAACTTACATTTTTTTAAAACTGCCTTTAGACAAAAATATTTCTTTCTGCCCTACTAATTAAAATTATCTATTTTTCTGCAATAAATTAAAGCGAAACTTAGATATGTAAAACGCATGTGAGCCCTTTTGATATTGAAATAGTGCCCTCTCAGACAACATTTGTGAACTGGCTATCAGCATGGTCAGATTATGGTCTTGTAATGTATTAAGCTGCACAAGTGTTGCACACCAACTTCTTTTTATTTTTGTAAGTGACCACAAATAATTCATTGATGACTAATTATTGTATTAAATTGAATATGAATAATATAAAACAATTTACATGTGTTTATCAACATTTGTTTATTTACATGATGTCATTTTTTTTATTGCTGATAAAATGGACGTTATAAATTCCTGCATCACTGTATTAAGAGAGCCTCGTTAGTTTGTACAACTGCCGACATCAGACCATGGACAAACTGAACCTGTTAGAGATAGGGAAAGTAAACAACTCAATTTGATTAGTAACACTTGGCCAAGCATGTTGGAAGTACGGAGACTTTTATTACATTTCATCATTTGATATGTAGTGAGTTTTATGACCACGTTATATAATATGTCTCTTTCACAAACAAATTTCCAATTCCCCTGGCATTTCATGTACACATAAAGAGGCCATAAAACTGTTCTTGTCAAACCATGGTGTGTAATACAAGTCTCTGTTCCAACATGCTATGCCAAGTGTTATTAATCCAATTCAGTTGTTTACTTTCTTTGTTTACCGTAGGTTCCATTTGTGCACGGTCTGATGTCAGCAATTGTAAAACATCTTGGTGGTATATTTGATTTTTGAGGACACCGAATTGTACCAAATTCCGTTAGTTATTATAAGTTTCCAAAGTTACAAAGACATAACTATTTAGTGTACCATGATTCAAATGTCACATAGACTGAAAACATGTCAGTGTATGCCGCCACTACAGTTTAGAAATATGATTTCTTTTGTTCTAATGTGAAGTGTAAATTCACATTATAGTACACGATGTTATTGTTGTAGATACAGTGCTGGAAACTGCAAATATGTCAGTGTATGCTGCCATCACAGTTTTGAAAAATGACTTTTTTTGTTTTCTGGAAACATGTCCGTGCATATACAAATGCACCAGGTTTACAGTATTCCATACCACCACAGTTCAAAAATATAATTTCTTTTGTTTTTATAAGCATTTTAAACTCATTTTTTGCATCCCCTGCAGTATTCCATTGATACACTGTACAGTCATACAAACTTATGACGTGATGAGGTCAAACCAGTTGTAACATTTTAACACAGTTGTAGTATTTTTTCTCTAAACTTCACTTAAACTGTTATGATTAATCAAAATGAAATGTAATACGAATTGTCATCAGTTAGTCAGACAATTCTGTCAATCAGAGAGGAAATCTGTGTAAGTTCCCTTGTCAATTTACATGGATATATGTACATACATGTACCAGTGTTTAGTAAGCAAGTAAAAATTGAGTTTTAGGTACCATGAATGTGCACAACTGTGTACACATCCTGTTGCCAAGCAAATACTGGAGATAATGGACATCAGGCAAACAAACTTGTGTTTATCACCAGAGGTTCAAAATCCGATGAACTTTTGAAGGTTTGTAGAAAATATGCTACTCACTAAAATATCAATCCACAGAACTGCTCTTATAATTTGTAATTAAAAGATCTGGTTTGGATCAGGATTATAATTTAATTGTGAAAAAAAACAGTTTTCTGTCAAAGTGATAGAAAAAGTTGGTCCCGAACAACAGAAAGATTCTATGTTATCCTGACGGTTCCATTCCTAAGATAACACTAATACAAGAACCTGGGATTGAAACCCTGGCCTTTAAAAGGAAATGTCACTTCATTTTCATAAACTATTGGTTCTGAAGAATGATTTTATGATTTAATGATGAACTGCAATACTTCAAGTTGATCTCGTACCTTTATAGGGTATCTTGGTTGGGTTAGTAGCCACAAATATTTTGATATCATAAATATGTGACAATGGCTCATAAAATTTGTCAAAGTTGTTCTTATTGCCACATAATGAGAGAATTTCACATTTTGACGAGGCACAATAAATGGCTGTGTATCAGCGGTGTGTCAAATTGGCTTAGAGGGCTGAATGGTCACCGCATTGTAAGGGATAGGGGAATACCAAATGTTGGTGCATCCAGAGAAATTTATATCACAAACCAGTGACAAGTCAATTTGACTTAAAGGACACACTGACTTCAAAACAAGAGTTCTACTCACTAGGTAGGATAAAATGTAGATTCTTAGAATATCATTTGATATGACCAGATATTGCAAGTACTCTTTCCACAAAAATAAGATTATGTTCTGTAAAGGGGAACACCACTCCAGGACATAAAGGCATTTTCAGGAACTTTAGGTTCTGGAGTGGAGAGTCCTGTCATACTTTTACATCACCTACATTGTATGTAATTTCAGAGAAACATTAAGTTTTCACCAAAGGTAAAGGTTGCTTGGGATCATGAATATTCATTGTTCAACCATTGCATAAACATTTGTGCTGACTCCCATGAGGCAATGTGATCCACAGCAAAGATCCCCAAAATAGGGGACGACTTCAAATTGATGTTTCTCAGAAATCACAAACAATGTAAGTGATGTAAAACTTTGACATGACTCTCCACAACCCAAAGTTCATGAAAATGCCTTTATGTCCAGGAGTGGTGTTCCTCTTTAAATGTGTTTTCTTGTTTAGTGTAGTACCAATGGGAGTTTGATAGTTCTGTACATAGGTCAAAAGGGAAACATATTGTGTGTCATGATTGAAAACAATTTAAGATAAAATAGGCTGTCAAAATTGTAACCTTGTTTTATATCGTACTACGATGTGCACATCCTAGTGCTAAGGATGTACAAGGTTCCCTGTGTATACCAACAATTCGTTTTGATGTACACAATATACACCCTCCCCTCACAATTCCATGTTTTCCCCTCCCACTGTATCAAAATCAGGACTTTCCTGTCGTAATTCTCCCTTGTTTGCTCATCTCCCACTACCGATTAAAAAAGATTTCCTGCCCACTGGAAAACAGCTTCGTTGACTGCACCCGAACATTATTTTTATAATGAAGACAAATGTCATGAACACAACAGCTGTATTTTTATATGATAAAATGTTATAGTCACCTCTTGGTTAATATGCATGTATACATGTATACATGTATTTAGTAGTGTATATGGTTCACTATATTTGCATACAGAAGACATTAACTTTAACTGATGTTCATACAACATCCTAGCCAGTTGACTGCTTTCTAGTTTCCACCAACGTTGGGGAAAGGTACCAATTTTAGTTCTGGTAAGGGTATGTGTCCAATGCTGCCAAATCCAGACCCCATTTCAGACCCATCTTGACCAAAAATTGATATCCCATTTTAGACAATACAAGTTGATCAAATGCTCCATTGGGTCAAAAACGTCAGCTTCCATCTTGAAAAAATGAATGCAGTGATACACATGTGTAGTCAACGTTGATCAACATGATGGGGCAAAATCTCATCGTTATAAGCCACAGCCTCTCTTACAGCATCGTCCAAGACACACCACCAAGTGGCCATGTTCCATTAACATAGAAATTGATTATTCCTGCATAGCTAATTTCATTGTTTTGCATATCAACACAACAACCAATCAGACTGCCTCATGCATATCACATGATCTACAGTCGCAGAAGAAATAACAGCTCTGGTTTGTGAGAATGCAAAATATAAAACCAAGAATTTCTAGATATACTCTGCTGATTATATATCTAATAACTGGCAAATGATAGCACTATATCAGCTAGGAAATTAGCTGAGTATTTATGATGTGGATGTCACGTTTCCTTCCAGGACATCACTTTAGACTGGTGACCAAACAAAATCAAAAATAGTGTAGAGCGGACCCCATTGCAAATGTTCACCTCTAAAAGAAGCAAACCCCGTTTTAGACCCAAATATTAGATAACACACCCCTAAACTCCCCTATTTTGTCAATGTATAATACATGTACATGTATGTCATGGATTACTAGATTCAGTATTTAACTCAGTATTTTCCATGTCATTTGTACTTCAATGTCTGTTGCTATGGTTACAGTTCAGTGTGTACTATTCTTTATATTTGCATACACAGGGGTGACAGGACTCATATCTCTTCTCCATGTAAAAACCTTCAGACAGTGATGTGATTAATTAATCATCTTAGCAGATGTGTTTTTGTGTACTTCTTGTAGTGTTCTGACCACAATGTCTGTACTTTCCAATGCATATATTTTCTAATTTAGTTTCATTATCTTTGAGTTGCTATGGATACAGTTCAAAGTATATGTGGTTCTGTATCTTGCATACACAGAACTGTTCACTCTTCACTGCAACTGTGTGAAAACCTTGAGGCAGTTACCCTGGTAGTCTGCCACAATAACCTTAGCTGGTATGTCATCTGTTACTGCTACACCCATGGGCCACATCAGTCTGGCATCATCACTATCAATACGACATATGAATTTACCTTTACTGTTGAACTTCTGAACTCTCTTGTTACCTTGCTCTGTGATGTACACATTGCCAGCATTGTCAACAGCTGCTCCGTCTGGCCATTTCAGTTGACCACAATCTTCTCCAAACTGACCAAACTGAAATACAAATCGGCAGTCTTCATTGAATACTTGTACACGGTTATTGTTCTGGTCTGGTACATAAATCAAACCTTGTCTGCTTATAGCTGGATATTTGGGTCCATAGAATTCACCCTGTCCACTTCCAAATTTACCAAAGGTTGAGATGTATTTACCATCTTGGGTGTATTTGCTGACACAGTGTCTTGTCTTGTCAGTATTGTCAGCTATTTTTAAATCCCATTCTGTGACATAGACAGCGCCATCTACAGGGCTAATAGTGATCCCATGTGGATACTTCAGTTTATTCTGTCCAAAGCATCTGAGTAGTTTACCATTCTCATCACTTACTACAATTTGATGGTTGTTATAATCTGTCATGAGATAGTTACCATCATCAGACACTGCTACGTCCCTTGGATAGAAGGTATTCTTAAACTGTGTGAATGTGAAACTTCTTACATGATTGCCATATATGTCTATTACTTGTATCTTTCTGTTTCCATATTCAGCAACCACATGTTGTCTCCTTTTATTCATGGCAACACTGTATGGACTATCAAATTCTCCTTTCCCACTACCATACTTTCCTATAATCTTCACCAGTCTTCTATTCACAAAAATGCTAAAAGGAGATCCAGGTATTGGTTGATCTCTGATCACCATGGTAACTTGATGTCTACCTTCCACTTCTCCTCTGACAGTGAATGCTAGTGTACCATCTCTGTTGTCAGTTACTTTGACATCCTGCCTTGTTCCATCCGGTTTAGTCATCTCAGCAGATACAGGTGGTATTGGTATGACTTGTCTTCCCTGGCTGTCTTTGGTTCTGATCACTATGTCACCTGATTCATCTTCCAATAGCTTAGCTGGAACATTTTCAACAACACACTGTGCTGCACAGATGTCATTACTTTTAGGTTTTACAACACTGCCACTACCAGAACTATCTGTGGACTTCTTTTCTTCAGTAGTTGGCTGTGTGGGTCTAGACGCAGCTGTTGTCATGGCGACATAATGACCAACAGGCTTGATGCCTCTGCTAGTAGTGTCATCCATACTATGTGTTTTTCTGTACAGTAATCCCAGCATGCCTTTCTCAGACATGTCTGCAGAGGGTCTGAACTCAACCTCTTCAGGTTTGGTTTGTTGTTTGGTATCCATGGCGATAAGACCTTGAATGTGACGTACTGTGTCTTGTTTGTTGGACATCAGCTGGGCAGCACTTCCATGATGCATGAATGTTTCTAGATAACCACATGTACTAGAGATATTGCCATGTTTCATTTCCCATTCATCTATTTGGACTTCAGTAGTTTTCACTTTCTGTCCATACTCTGTCTTCAACTCATCTACCAATCTCTTCTCTTCCTTCCTTATTTTCTGTACCATCTCCTCTGCTTTCTTTCTCACCTTCGTTTCGTCTTCTAGACACTTTACTTGTAGTCTCTCTTTGGTCTGTTTGGCTTCTGACCTGCATCTTTCCATTTCTTTTTCTTTCCTTCTCAGCTTTGCGACTAATTCTGTCAATTTTGTGATGTATTCATCTGCCACATCTTTGAGTTCTCTGTGGACATGTTTCTCACTGCGATGTTTAATCATGGCACAGTCAGTACACATAGTGACTTGACAGGTCTCACAGAAATATTTGACTGCATTCTCAGGATGTATGTTGCAGTAGACGTTTTGTTGCCGTAGCAACCGACTAGTGGTTTTGACTTCTTTGAACTCCTCAAGTTCAACAACATTGTGGTTTCTTGTCATTGCCATTCTTCTGTGTGTCTTGGTACAGTTTGGGCAAAAATTTAAGTTGCAGTCAACACATCTGTATGTTGCTGTGTTTTCTTCACATCCTTCACAAAGCCCTGGTTCTGAAACATCACTTGGTTTTGTGTTTTTAACCAGATTAAGCAATGAGTTCATGAAGAAGTTGTCTTGCAGTTCAGACATGCCTTTTACTGGAAGTGTCACACGTGTGTCACACGTAGAACAATTTAGTTTGCCAGTTTTCTTGACTAATGTAACCAAGCAATCCTGACAAAAGGTGTGTTGACATGGTAGTATTTTGGGATTCTTGTACTGCTCTAAACAAACTGAACAAGAAAGAAAACCCTCACCAAATTCAGCCAGGAAGGTGTCCAAAGCAGGAGCTGCAGTGGCCATGATATATTTAGTATCGTCAGCACAACCCAATAAAGTGGACCTGTAATCTTACTCCCCAAGTTTGTTCAAATTTTCTTTGCACTCACTTTGTTTTGTTTGTTTTCTGTTCTAGTTACCATGGATAATAACGTATATACAAAGACAAAGGGGGCCTTTGACAAAGGTAAACTGTCATAGATGGGTTAACATTGCATTCTTTAGCCCAAAGAGATCTGCTGATCTGTGTCATTTTATAGCACTACACATCACTGCACTACACACACTTCATTTTACCTCCCAAATTGGGAGACATTTAGTAGCCATGTATATCTGATTCAGCGATTTATCAACTTTATCCACAGCAAGTGATTAAAATCAGGCATCTTTTAATCATGTCTGGGTTGGTAAAATCGATTATGATGTATGGTACTATTACAATGCGTACCATTTATTTCAAAATCTGTGTCACTTTGGTTGATTAACTTAGTTTACTCTACAGTGTATAATGTATGGTAAAATGAGGATTAGGAAGATTTCAACCTCAAAGTAACATATCATAAAATTCTACTTGAAATACTTGATATGTAAACTAAAAAAAAAACAATTCAGTCATCAATCATTTGTTTACTAAGTGTTTGCAACTACCAACCTAGCCCTGTTACCTTTGTACAACTGAAATCAAGATATCGTTTTATGTGTTTGTCTACCAAACTTATATAAACTGATTTAAACTATTTAGCCAAGTGTCATGCACACTTCTGTTGTACTGGTATACTTAGTATTTGTACAGTTATTATTTGACATGGATTATGGCAAACTGTTGGCACTATATGGTAGACATTAAGTCTGGTACAAATGTAGATGTGTACATGAATGTCTTTGAATAGAGGTCAGACAGGGTCATCTGCAGATGTGCAGATTTGAATACTAATATCGTTGAAGACAGGTACGGGTCAGACTGGGTCATCTGAAAAATATTACATCCAA
This sequence comes from Glandiceps talaboti, assembly GCF_964340395.1. Lineage (NCBI taxonomy): Eukaryota > Metazoa > Hemichordata > Enteropneusta > Spengelidae > Glandiceps > Glandiceps talaboti. The sequence goes on along the minus strand of NC_135565.1, from coordinate 16,576,124 downwards.
CCGAACTTAGGTCAGTAGTGCTATACATTTGGTAAAGTGTGTGTGTGTGTGTGTGTGTGTGTGTGTGTGTGTGTGTGTGTGTGTGTGTTTGTGTCTCTGTCTGTGTCAGGTGTGTATGTATGTATCTATGTGTGTCTCTGTGTTTGTGTGTGTCTAAGTAGTGTAAATGATAAAGTTAAAATTATCTATTTTTGTTTAATAAAGTGAAATTTTGATATGAAAAACACGGTCACAATTCGTGAATGAGCTGGTACAGTGGTATGTACGTACCTGAGCCCTTTTTGATATTGAAATAGCGCCCTCTCAGACGACATTTATGAACTGACTATCAGCATGGTCATGGTCTTGTAATGTAACTGCACAAGCTTTGCACACCAACGTTCCGTTTAGTTTTTAAAGTGACCATAAACTATTTATTGATGACTAATCATTGTATTAAATTGAATATGAATAACATAATATAAAATTTACACGTGTTTATCAACGTTGTTTACTTGCATGATGTAATTATTTTCGATTACTTATAAAATGAGACGTTACAGAATCTATCATCACTGTATTAAAGAGAGCCTCGTTATTTGTGATTGTACTTACTGTCGTCAATAAGAAAGACATATGTCATGGTAGAAGTCATCTAACCGTTGTATAAACTTAACATATACAATCCGTTATAAAAATAGCAGCCTACTATCAACACATCTGTTAGTGTTACAGATGCCAGGCAATCATCTGCCTTGGGCCGCGGTGTTGTGTTTGAACAGTGACGTCAGCTATACTGGGTGCGGTTATTACAGAACAGAATATCAAAGTGTTGTAAATTGTAGAACGAGAGTCTGGTTTGAATATATTGGTTGCAACGATTTGTTTGTTTTGATGGACGTCTTCTGATTATTAAAATGGTCTTGAGACTTGTCAATTTTTTTATGGTTCCTTTCGATAACCCCTGTTACCCATTGATTATGGGAATGAGAGGTTTTCTCATAATGTCAGATATTTTGGGGAAAAAACTTTGAAAACAAGAAAAGTTGAACTCTCAGAAAAAAAAATCTACTTGCGTTAAAGAATGTCGCCTCTCATTTCAATAAGTCATTGAACCATTCCACCACCACCACCACCACCACTACCACCACCACCACCACCACCACCACCACCACCACAATCGATCACTGGCGAATTTAAAAAAATAAACAGTTTCTTTTTGCAAACGAACCCTTATTTTTTATTCTGCTCTATCCGTTGTTTGTTAACATTGAACGTGACTTTGGTGCAGTTGTCGGTGATTGCTAAGGAATATTCCGTAACTTGTGAGCAAATATTCTATTCCAGGGTGGCATAGAACATTAGCTCACAAATTACTGTGCATGGGATAGAGCGAAAATAATATTACACCACAGCTATGCACATTAGAGTGTGTTTCAAGTATGCAGTTCTGTCGCTTGGTACATATTACCTACACTTTGGCATACTTCATCCACTTGTATAGAATGCCCCATGCAGGGTCGACATACATGTCACCCCAACTATTCGATTCTGCCACTGTTTACATGCAATACCCTGGACGACCCCATTTATGGTGTGCGCCACCAACGTTAGTTATATCACTATCGTGCCAATTATTGAAGTTGCAGTCCTGACGACTATTTCCACTGCATTGAAATGCAACAGTTTCTAGGGATAATTTCACAAGTGATCGTCTGCTAATTTTTTGATGGATTAATTCAATATGGCTGTGGAAGGAAAATGTATGACATTTATCAAGTACAGTCTCTTCGTATTTAACTTATTGTTCTGGGTAAGTACAAAAAAATTACATTTGTTTTACTCAACTTTTTTTAAATTTCCAAGGACATATAATCGTTAGTTTATTGGGGTGGTTTTATATTGATTTTATTTATGTCTTCTAAACTATATAAAACAAACATACAGAATACTAGCCTGTCTCCAACTCCATAGCGGGTAATTGGATCTTCTCGACAAGCCATGAGTTTTGTGTCGACACGAAGTCGTTCGACCTCATTAATTGAAGCCATGTAAGTTACATGGTTCTACACGTTAAATGTCAAAGGCTCAGTCGGCGTTCTACAGACAGCTAAAAAAATCCGTCAGAAAAAAATGTCCCCCTTCTAAAAAATTCGCAATTCCGTTCTTTTTTGAACGGAAGTGGTAAAGAACTGCAGTTTACTCCGTTAACATTTTTTTTTCGATTTGTGCACGTTGAAAATTGTTCTATGAATTACTATGCATTGCAGAGTGTCGTCTGCATAAAAAACGCGGGATTGTATTACTCCTCAAAACTTTGCCCGTTATATATGGGAGGAAATCGTGAAGTTTTATTGACTAATTTGGCTTAAGTCGCCCTTGATAAAAGAACAAACTCGAGAAAAATTACGTTTTTATTTTAACGTTGCGTGATGCAAACATCCGCTATATTTTTTATACCCTACCTATAAAACTTGACATAATTTCCTCTGATCGTCCCGTACAAATCTATCAATTTTAAGGTTTGCAATATACTGAATATTATTTATACTGTTGTATGCCTAAACCTGTGGCGAAAGATGTTTCCGAAAATGTTTCACCAAATATAATTCGTTTAGTTTTCATACCATCACATGCTTGTATGTTCGTAATTACTGTGCTCGTTTTCAAAATGTTTATGTTCTACATTTTTCGAATTATTGCGATGTATGAAGCCATGCCTCGAATACGTGTTTGGAGTTATTGCTCGTGGTTGTAATTCAAAATACACAACACACCACAAGCTTATTTCATGATTTGGATTTAAAATATAATTTGTATTCAACATGACGTAATAACTTGGAATCGATGGTAGTAAAATGCAAACTTATGATTAGTATGTGCGCATGCCTTATTTTGAACAGCTGTTGATGTGATGGAACGTTCCACAGTAATACTAATATACAACATATTACGTTAGATTCAACAAAATGGTTAGTTGATTGAAATAAGTCACAAACAGTTTAACTTGTCAGTTTTGGCCATGAAAAGACTTTAACACCAAACACCCCAAAATTGCAAATTTGGTAAGTTGAAGTTGTAAGTTCTTTTAAAGACAAAGATGCGATATGTACCCTATAACGTGTGACAAGAACCCCTGCCAATACGCTTGAACAATATCTTGCGAATCGTTGGCTGATCTTGCCTATGACCTTGCACGTTGAGGTATTAATTTGTAATATGTTGATTTTTCGAAAACTGTACAGAATATTATCGAAAATCTAGCCCTACTTGCAATTGGGGTACGGTACTCGATTCTAATAATGTCCCTTTTAAGATTCGGGTGAAGGTAAGAGACATTAATTGTCACAAATAGAGTTCCTGACTTCTGCAAGCAGGACGTCACTATCGTAAATTGCGTGCGTCAAAATGGGCACGTATAAGGCACGTATAATTTTTACTCAACCAACTAGTTGAACAAAACGCACTGACTACTTTTGACTCTATGTACATTCTAGAAAAGGAGAGAATGTTTTCACTCATGTCTACAACATCGTCTTCTTTCAATATTAAATAATGGTCAAAAACATACCTGGTGTATTGTGAATAGTAGATCGAAGTTTATTTTGTCAAGACATGGTTGACTGGGACATTGCCGATGTTCACCCATTAGTGTGTTTTATCTGTCTATTACTGTATTTTGTTTGAAAATCAATTATTGGCTTTAATCTTTTCATAATACGTTCTAATACCACTGCAGTCAGATCCCCCATCCCAGATCTGTGCGCAAGAAGGCTGTTGTTTTGACCCTACCAGACAACGCAGATTTTCCCCGGGTACTCTGGTTTCCTCAGCACGAGGGCACTTAGGGTCTGTACAAATGGCAACGGTATTTGAATTTGCGAATTAACTTTGGATCAATAAAGTTTATACAATTATTATTATTGTATTCGCCACCTCGGGCTTATCAGACACAGCAGTTGTGATGTAAGAATAGGCCTTTCAAAAGTTCGCCATGGTGGCGCTCTACTTCCTGTCTGTGTGTACCTTGGGGGTATACATGGCATAGGTTATTCGGTTAATCCTCAGACCACGTTTTAGTGGTTCATCATAGAGCACTGCTGCTTTCCTTGATGCCTGGACATACGAAAAACATCCCTGATTTACACTTCTACAGAATACCACGAGACAAAGCAACAGTACAATGAGGTGATGATACCCCAAATTTGAGCGAGGGCGCTGTATTATCTATTTCCTGTTTGCAGTCTGCAATGGCCGACGACTCAAGTCTACTATCGTCGGTGAAAGTGTCGCCATTTATGCGCTGAATTGCTGTGTTATTGCTACCAAATTAAATTTAGTGAGTAAAGTAGATCGGAATGTCACCGGCATTGATACGTCAATGAGAGTAACACGATCCCGGTGAATAACAATACTAATCCCCGTATATACTCCAACCCAAACATCCGATGTCATGGATTTCGTAGCAGTCTTGCGTTCTCTCTTGTCCGTGACATTGTACTGTATGAGAATTTCGGGTATGCGTTTGTCAAATCATTTTGACAACATGAACAGGTTCAGAATTCGATATTGTTCTTGACATATTCTTTCCCGAAGGATAGATATCAAACGTATGCGCCCGTGAAGTACACTCCAAATACACAGTGTCGTCAATATAACTCACTCACCGAAAATTAAGATGTTCACCCATGATGTGTACGTCTCAGACTACAAATTTCATCTCATCACATTTATGGCAAATTTCCATCCTTATAACTTTTAATGATACTTCATTTGTTTTTCAAGTGATCATTTTTAGGGTTGATCATATCTACTCAAGTCAGGTCGTTGTCTTCCTAAATTTCACTCACTTTACAAAATAGACAATTACAACTATATGAATTGAAATAATAGCCTGGTTCAAGAGGGTAAAAGTAGATTAGTTTGTAAAAAATAGCTAAAGTAATACACCAGATTTAGACTGACCAGCTGCATAAAACGTGTAAGGCTACTACTAATGGTATATTTTGTAACACTGGAAATGGATATACGTCAACGTTTCAACACAGGGTCAGGACGACAGCGACAGTAACAGCTGGTGAACTTCGATTGGTAATTTAATTCAATATTTCTGTCCTTGGAGAATACAGGCATCCTCATCGTCCAAGTTCCTTGCTATGTCGTCCTCCTCTTCTCTTGTACCACCGTAACACCGTAATCACCAACATCAACCATAACCACTGTAATTCCACCAGTGTAATCACCCAAACCACTACCATTACCACTACATGGCAATCGTCATCATCATCATCATCATCATCACCATCATCATCACCGCCGCCGCCACCACCACCACCACCACCACCACCACCACCACCACCACCACCATCACCACCATCACTTCCACCTTTGCCATCACCACCGCCACCATCACCACCACCACCACCACCACCACCACCACTACCACCACCTTCGCTTTGGCCACAGCCACCACCATGTTCATCACTAGTCCTGCCTGCGGACGGGGTAAGTTCTGACAATATACCTAGGACAATGTCAGAATTGACTCCCGTACTCAGTCTGCAAGCAGGACTACACCATTACCAAAACCACCACCACCACCACCACCACCACCACCAACATGCACCTCCACCTTATCCTTCTTCTTCACCTTACACCCCGGGACCGTGCACCCACCCTCCCTCCACGATCCACCCCTCTACCCTTTCCTTTCTTTTTACATCCTTGTAATACCAAAAATCAAAACGTAAACCTCCATCAACTTGATACATCGTAGGGGTTGATCAATCATCACAATATATCGAATATCCCACAACACGAGTCACGAAACGGTATTAATATCAACTTGAAATAGACGGTCAAGAAAAGATAACGTGCTTGAAATCCAACACCAAGTCAATCAATCTGATTAGATCAGACCTCAGTCTTCATAATAGACACAGTTTGAGTAATTACACTTCATCAAGTACATACCTCCCATTACACTGACCCTTGTTCACATCACAGGTGGTGGTCTCGTGACCTCTCGTGACCTCACAAATTGTATGACGTAAATTTCAAGGTTCACTACCTACTAGGTTGATAGTCTCGATTATCCAGACTCATTGCCTAGACTCTTTCTCACCAGGAGGGTAGCCCCCAACGACGAGAGTCTGGGTAACCGAGACTAAATTTAGATTAGCCACATGTCTGAATATTCGACAGGATGGATTCAAGAAATTTATTCTTTCTGTTGTAATAAATTTTTTGTTTGAGACTTGAAGGCGATGGTATTTTTTGAACAATGCATTATGCAAGGAAATAATTACAACCCGGTGATCACCAAGGCCAAGAGCCTCGTTATCACTTCAGTTTTTTGTGTGCAAAGAGTTTATTGATCACAGGGGGCTCAGGCTTAGTTAGTATAAATACAAAAACAAACAAATAAATAAACAACACATGCATATTATGTGGAGTTGTTGTTTATTTTTGTTTCGATGCCACGGATGGTACTAGACTAAGAGAGATCTTGAAATTCGATGCAACGGGTAGCATGAGATCTTCAAATTCGATATCACAGATAGTACGAGACTATAAAACATGATCATAAATGGATAGCAGAGGAAGGAGCAGGAAAACACGAGTTCTAGAGAAAAACACATAAACATTATAAATTATATTTACTACAGAACAGGAAAGAATAACATTATTAAGACAACATACCACGATTTAATGTTTCTTTTAAACACAGGCTAATTATAGAACATGACGTCATCGTCTTACTATGCACAGACGTACGTCATATCACTATAAACCAACAGCACCAACTTCATCTGGCATATTGCGATATTCTATCCACGCTATTCTATTTTAAGAAAGCTGTCTTGAGTTTATATTTCTATAAATCTGAAAATAATCTGACCCTGGAGAAATGACGTCTGTTGAGTAACTGAGTAAATGTGCAGTTAGACGTGGATTGAGACCACCAATTTGTTGATGTAATTAATACTCCAATAGATCAAGAACCTGGTTGAGTTGAACCAACCTCTATCCCACCTTAATAACATCGTTGCCATAGTAACTGCATGTGTACGTCGACCACCCACTGGTGCGACATATCTTATCTAACTTCATCTAAAACTTGTAATTAGATCTATGAGTGATATTTCATTATGTCACTTTTAACCCTTACAGTGAGATTGGATTTGTGTCGATTAAAACCTTAACGCTGTATGGACGTATAAATATTATAAAGATAAAAGGATTTGAGATTTATTATTTATATTCTCAGCCTATAAACTATTTATCTAAAGAATATGTATGTCTTCAAAATCTCCCACGATGCAATGGTGGACCAGAGTGAGAACATAGAGGTGATATAGAGTTTAATTTAGTGTTTTTTTGCAATCGCACAAAAATTATATGATGTGAAATCATGAAATTATTCACAAGAACCCAAAGTTTACAAAAATACATCTATTTCCTGGAATGGCGTTAACATTCCCTTTTTTATGTTTGGTTCATAAAATCGACTTTAGAATGGTTGAAATCATATATACTGAGATCACCAAAATCAAACAACTCTGACAAGTCATAGGTATAATATGAAAATCAACGATATATTATGACGGCCATCTTGGAAAATGACCGCCATCTTTGATTTTCAAATGTCCAATCCAGTGGATGAAAAGAATAATCCGTTACGAATATTCAGGCCGACTTTCATGCTTGTATTACAATTGGAACGATTACACCAAAACTCTGCTCTTGTCCCCTCTACTAATTTTGTGATATTTATGGGGGATGGTTGTGTTTGTGTCATACTGTGTCGACTGGCCCATTGTTGTTGTTTTTTTGTTGTTGTTTTTTATGAGTTCTTGAGAAATTGTTCAAGGTGAGGAGATTGGAAATATGTAACTGATATTACATTCTATGAATAAAAGGAGAAACCATTGGTTCATATAATTTCCCTTTTTTGTTCAACAGTTTGTTTTTTTCTGAGACTTCATGAAAAAGAAACATCATAAAAAAAAATCAAGAAACAAGACACTGTACTCATTTCCCTTGAAAAACACCGCTAGCGCTGCTGAGGTTGTATGTCGCTTGGAGACAAATATCTCCCAACAACCAGAAGGGCTAAAAACGATAGAAATCCGCCTGTGAACGCCGTTTAATAGTGTGTAATGAAATGTGGATTTTTTATTTGCTTAGGTAAATGACCTTTGTTTAATAGAATGTGTGAGTGTGGACTGATGATGGCCCCAGTTGCTCACGAGAACAGAAATAAAATAGAGGGGAGGGGTGTGGTTGAGTCTAAATACCCATAAAAACAATGCCTTCAGTACAATGTATCGTCATGTTAAACTAGGTTTCGGTATGGATCCGTCATCACGGCATATAAATATTTATTCAATGTATTCATAGCCTACTACCCATTCGGGGCAATATTGTTGACAGACACCGTGCAAAGCGTCGTTCTCTCATTGACCTTTTCGTGTTGAGGTCACGATAGATATATGTCCGACAGCTGTTGTCGCATTCAGAGCTGATCATCCCCATCTGGTGGGCGAAGTTAAACATTATCTTGTCTTGTCTTGTCTTGTCACACAGTTTTCAAGGTTGAGTACCTACGTGGTTAGGAACACGATACTTTCAACTCGTGTCCTTTCCCGGCCTCTAGGTCGCCGGTGGTGTGGACTCGTTTAGACTAATGTCGCGTAGGAGCAGAGTACTATTACGTGAAGAAGTTAGATTATCGACGATGAGGGCGCTGTATTCGCGAACAGATTGATGTATTGTCAATGACAGTTGTGGGATTTAACATGTTGTAGCATAGACTCTACTATGGTTGTAGTGAGAATTCCTATAAAATGTATATAGAACTAATCACCACCAACCTATCTATCTATCTATCTATCTATCTATCTATCTATCTATCTATCTATCTATCTATCTATCTATCTATCTATCTATCTATCTATCTATCTATCTATCTATCTATCTATCTATCTATCTATCTATCTATCGTCTGTCTGTCTGTCTGTCTGTCTGTCTGTCTGTCTGTCTGTCTGTCTATCATATATCCATCTATCTGAGGGAGAATAAGAGAGAGAGAGAGAGAGACAAAGGGGTAAAGTAACAGGCAAAGAAATAGACAAAATACGGGCCTGGGCAACTTTTCTTTGCAAGCTGTCCTGACTATATTTCCAAAGTTATAAATTACTTTCTTTTTCCCTGTTCTCTGTTTACAGCTTGCAGGGCTATCAATTCTAGCCCTAGGTCTGTGGCTTCGTTTTGATGTGGATGCCACCAAATACATAGATCAACTACAGTCAGTAGAGAACGACACAGCTCAGCAATACTACAATGGTACATATATACTAATATCAGCCGGAGTTTTAGTAACAGTGGTTGGATTCTGTGGTTGCTGGGGTGCTATACAAGAAAATAAATGTTTATTGGTTTTGGTATGTACGTACTTTACACTCTCTATTATTTGAACAGGTGATATTTATCGGCAACTTGTCCAGAGAACGTCTGTCTCTGAATGTTCGCAGTTTTGTACAGCCAATTTCATGTTGGTGTTCACTAGCTCTGTTTGATACAACTACGCAGAAACCAAATAGAAACTGCACGTTCTGCTAGCAATATCACAATTTCTTGCTATATTTTTGCCGAAATTAGATAAAACACGCGCACTGTAACTAGACGCAGACACGTGGGCGCCAATGTTTTGATGACTGTCTGCATTTGCATGATGTCTGAATGGTGGCACGTTACTTCACTTCATCATTGAGACAATTTATCTATTCAATCTCGCTATCTTGAAGTGTAGCTTTGTTTTGGTTTCTGCATGGTTCAAACAGATCAAGTGAACACTAACATGAAACAGGCGATAGTTTCCACAAATTCACGGCTGGCATGGACTATTTTCGTAAATGGTAATTCATAGCAGTCTTATCGGTCACTAACTACTACCGTGACTTCGTAACAGATTGCACAGACCTGGGTGGTTTAACTGTGAAAAACATGATTTTCATTGATGTCGGGTCATGGTATCACAGGAGGGCGCGATTTTAGTAAAGATCACTGTAATAAAGTATAGTTTATATACAGAAAACAACGCATTTTTGGTTTGTTACATGTCATATTCGTCTTTCTCTTGCATATATATCCAGTTTTTCATCAGTTTGCTGTTAATATTCTCACTGCAAGTGACGGGAGGCATCTGGGGTTATTTGAATATTGGAGAGTTAGAAAATTTGCTTGAAACTGAGACGGCGAAAACTGTCAGTGAGAAGTACTCAGTTGACAAAGCTACAAGACTCGCTCTTGATTTTACACAACAGAAGGTACGTCATCAAATTATCATTTCATAAAAAGTTTAGCAGATTTTAAAATTCGTGATATTTTACAAATTGTACTATATTTCGAAGTGATGTATTACTGTATTTGAACAAAGTATTAGTTTTTATATACCACTCTTCGCCAAAAGTGCTTTACAAATATTACCCCTTGCACGGACCTATAGTGGCACAGCACAACACCCTTTAAACTTCTTCAACTGCCTTGGGAGCATGCAATCAATTGCAGCCTCAGTTAGCTTACGCTTATAGGATCAATTGAGTCACATTGCTACCTCTATCCTACTAGGTCCCCAATTACACCACTGGTTTAATAATTAGCATACAATCGGAGTTCAAATCTTGTTCAGGGACTTTAGCCATTCAGAAACATACTGCAGTGCCGGCGATAAGGCTTGAACTTGCAACTTGCAGATTCGAAGCTTTCCTCAATCCCTAACCATTCAGCCATCACGATTCATCTGTAGGCATACCCTATCATACTGGCCAACCATTGACATGTCTGCTGTCAACCACTGACATATTATGGTAACACAGTTTTACAATTTGTCCGGTTTGTTTATTTATTAGTTTAATCTCCAATTGTTCATTGTTGTTATTTACATACAGTTACATTGTTGTGGTGCTGATGACTATCGTGATTGGCAGAAATCATCTCAGGATATTCCAAATTCTTGTTATTGCCATGTCAACTGTGAGGATTTACATATGTTGGAAGGCGAAATATACCGAAGGGTAGGTGATCACGTGACCCTATCAAACTATAGAAATACTGTAGACATGTATTTAACGTTATTAACGGTATGTACAATTCAAAAATAATATGGATATTAGAATTAGGTGGGTTTTTTTAGAATTAGTTTATTTATATAGCGATATGTCAACGAAAACATTATTCACTTCGCTTCACAATAATGCACAAATGTAAAATATCAAACTATGTCGTATGTCGCCCTCACTCGGCGCCGTTATGTAACACACTAGGTTAACTAGCATACAAATTTGTTGTATGATATTGTGGTTAACAAATATAGAAAAGGGCGATAGACGAAAACGGCAGAAATAAGCTAATTAAAAGAGTTAGTTTAAGATGTGGATGGGTATCACATTACATCTAGCCGGCCAGTGAGGGCGGGTATCACATTACATAGAGCAGACCAGTGAGGGCGGAGTGACACAATGTATCTGAGTCTACCAACACGTTTACAGCCCCTCTCAAGGAGTGCAGAGGGCCGATCTACAATTTGAAGATCGTGGCATGGTATCGTCGTGTCTGTTTTTCGTCATTTTTCGCAATTTTGTATCCCTCAAGTCAAAAACGAATCCATATCTTTGAATCACAATTATACAACCAGATTTAAACTGAATGTCTTCCGTGAGGGCAAAGTTTTGAGATTGTCGTTCCTACAGACAATTGTTGGAATACAACAGAACATATGCGATAAGTTATTTTTTCTCACTGATTGCTATTTGCTCATTGCTGTTAGTGATCTCCTGGCCAACAACAACATGTAATGTGAAGCTTTATAGAACGTTGTAGCATAGCACTCACTGTAGAAAGAGTTTTAAAGGCAAAAAAAAATGTTTCTGGTCAGCGCCCATCAGTTAAGTACCCCCTTCCCGCGTTAATTTTTTCTTCCACAAGCCAAGTCACTCTGCAGATGAAAGGGAAAACACAAAAGTAACTCTCCCTACATTAATTGCCAGTAATTCCTCCCTCATACCCTTCGGAGATCCAAACTGTAGAAAACAATAGCGCCATCTATAGGTAGCTGTAATATTTACTGTTGCCTAATAATCAGAAATCGGTATTTTTTTATGTTTTCCCAGGGTTGTACGCCAGCTTTATATGAATTCTTTGCACATAATTTGTATATAATGGGTGGTGTTGGTATTGGTGTTGGCTTGGTTCAGGTAAGCCTCCGCAGTCTCTGACTTATTATCCGTCTATACATATGTGTACATCAGATTGTATAGCTTTAAGCATGTAAACAGGTGATGTCAAACAACAACAACAACAACAACAACAACAACAACAACAACAACAACAACAACAACAACAAACAACAACAATAACAGCAGCAGCAGCAACAACAACAACAACAACAACAATTCACTGACTAATTTATTGCTAGACAGTTACTATGTACATGTAGTAAAGCAAACAAACTTCATTGTCATAGGATATTTGTATATGAATTTTAACAATACAAGTGTTTAATACAAAGTTTTGAATTTCTTTGTTTTACAGGTTCTTGGAATGATCTTTGCTGTCTTTCTTTGTTGTAACATTCGTAAAAGTCAAGACGATGATGATGGATATGTATAGTGCGCCCTCACACGACGACGACGACGATGATGATGATGATGATGATGATGGATGGATGGATGGTGCGCCCTCAGACAGATGGATGTGATCACTAGGTTATTTCTGTGCGCCCTTAAAACTTACTGACGTCATGAAGTACGCCTGACTGAACTGACTGGCATGATGGGTATTAGATTATACCTTCATATTAATGATCACATTTGCAGGACACACTCAAATCATATAAATGCTGGACAAAGAGTCTTTCTCCCACGTCTATGCTGAAATTGACTTCAATAGATTGTTGTGCACCCTCAAACTGAATGACATCACTTGTAGTGCGCCCTCAAACTCAAAGACATCACTTTAAGTGCGCCCTCAAATTGACTACTATCCTCTGTAGTGCGCCCTCAAACTGAATGCCATCACTTGTAGTGCGTCCTTAAACTCAAAGACATCACTTTAAGTGCACCCTCGACTACTATCCTTTGTAGTGCGCCCTCAATCTGAGTGACATCACTTGTAGTACGCCCTCAAACTGAAAGACGTCAGTCACTTGTAGTATGCGCTTACTGACGTCGACTGTATCACGCCCTCAAGTTCAATGAAATGATAGTTGTTTATCATGTACCCTCAATTTAACTGGCATTATATGTTCTGTTATCACCATAAAGAGAAGTGAGCCCCCAATCAGCCTAATACGTATATTCTCTCGGTATCGACCGTACCCATTGATATCGACAAGTAAATGCGGTATACACAAAGTGCAACACTAAGCAGAGTGAAAGCTCGAGTTATTTATAAATAAACCACTGGTATAATGTAGACGTGTGGGATGTAAATATACTAATTTTACTGGCGGTAAATTTCTTTTGAAATCATATTGAAAACAGTAAACTGTCCTTGGAGACTAGTAATTTAGATATCTATATTTGTATACTTCTAAATTTCAAACTCAAATATACTTTGTAATTAATGTGTCTAATATGTTGTGTGGACCTTTCTACCGATCATTATACAGACTCTATCAAGATACTGACTCGTGTAGACTTCTCTCCTCTCCTCTTCCCTTCTCTTCTCTTCTCTCCTCTCCTCTCCTCTCCTCTCCTCCTCTCCTCTCCTCTCCTCTCCTCTCCTCTTTTCTCTTCTCTTCTCTTCTCTTCTCTTCTCTTCTCTTCTCTTCTCTTCTCTCCTCTCCTCTCATTTTCTGTTGTACCCCTCTCTTCTCCACTATTCTCTCTCGTCTTGCCTTTTCTTTTCTATTTTACTCCATTCGCTCTGCTCAACTACACACCACTCCAATTCTATTCTATTCTATTCTATTCTATTCTATTCTATTCTATTCTATTCTATTCTATTCTATTCTATTCTATTCTATTCTATTCTATTCTATTCTATTCTATTCTATTCTAGTGCCACTTTACCAATACCAGCTATTCAATGTCATATATACACTCAGTGACTGTATTGGCATTGTCAATGTTCTTCATTTAGGACCTATTTATAATTTATAATTTATTCATATATCTATAAATTACATATCGTAAAAAGGACAGTGATCGGGCATAGACCCTACACGTGACACTGTGGGGTCTATTGATTGGGCAAGTTCAACAAAATCCTCAATTCCCCAATTTAACATGAATAAATTTATACAATGTGTATAATTTATTATTTAATGAGTGTCTGTGTTAATACGTACTCCACAGACTTGTCTTGGTGTTACCATCTCAAGAAGCTCCACACCAAGTCAAGACAGACACATTCACATGTAGAAGCACAGGAATATATATATTGAATTTGAAGCAACCACCAACAGCTCTGCTAAAACCTAAGTGGATCTTATATTGACTTTTTGGACACATGGAATTGGCCTTCCTACTAATTTAAGTCACGTGTGGACGCGATGACGTCATTGGTTTACATAAGCTCCACTTCGATTTAGCAGAGATGTGTTGGTAGTTTTAAATTGAAAATACACCCTCTTCTTCTAACTCGTATATAGTCTGTAAGGTACGCCGTGACGAGGCGCCCTCACACATCGGCCAACCCCTCGTGAGAGGTGGAACGTTACGACGTATCTTAGTCTAACTGGTATATATTTGACTTGGCTTGGTGTGGATAGCTTCATGAGATGGTAACACCAAGACAAGTCTCTGGGATAGTATATATGTGCATATATATCTGTAGCATTCGGTATGTGATGCATGTCCTTTACAACTTCGTTCTATTTCATATGCAAATACACCAACCTATCTACTCGACTGTGACATAAGCATGTCGCTCCGCCCTCAAACGACGGTCTTGAATTTTAAAAGGGGTTGGCCGATGTATGAGGGCGCTCCGACCCCGGCCTATCTTACTACTTACTTGCGTTGAATATGAGTTCGAAAAAAAAAATTCAAAAATTCAGCCAACGAAATAATTTGACCCCCATCAATTTTTATCATTTCAGTATAAATATATTTGAATACTTTGACCATCCCCGTGACCCTTGAAACATAAAGGATATATTGAAGAAATAAGTGATGAGGAGATTTGACATTTATGGTCTCATTGATGACGTCATAATCAGTGACCTTTGACATGAGAATATCTCACGGGAGAAAACTAGAATTGTAAATGCATATATATATCACCAGAATTGATAGTACAAATATTATGCAAATTCTACATCATGAAAATAGTTTCCATGGCAACTATTATATGTTTTGGTACATAAATCTTGAAGACAAACATTTGTCGAAAAACATGAAGGGGATTTTTCTTATTAGCTCAATCAGTCGTTGCTAGGCAACTAGAAAGTCCAAATCCACAAAGTTCAATTATTTTTCTGCTAAGCTCCCTAGCTGTCTTGAATCAAGATGATTTATATGACCTATGTGTTAAAGACACGAAGGTGAATAAAATTGGATTAGAGTGACAAAACATTCAGTTCTCATACGTACTTACAAGTTATACTTGATTGGATTTGCAGATATGGCGCTAGATTTTTGTTCTGGTGGGAATTTTATTTTATTTCTCAATGTTCTAAGAAATTTCATTTCGTCTCAGGTGTGTTCGTTTCACTCAAATCATATCAGTAAACAGAGCAGTGTTCTACGCCTATTGTAAAATCTGTGGGCCTAAGAAGAATTTTCCGGCCAAAAAATTTGGACAAAATTCTTGCCCCCCCCCCCACTTTTTTGAATACCTGAAGTGCATGCTAGAGCAGAATTATAAAATCAATCCTCGTCTGTTAATTTATGTCAAAACTTTGATGTAAAAGATGATATTTTCATTTTTTAAATAGAAAAGTCATATCTTGATATTTGTTCTTAAATATACATGTAATGCAATGAAGGGGTAAAGGTGAAGATTTAAGAGCGTGATCAGTGGGTCACTTGATAGAATTGACAAGATAAACGACCGTGAAATCAAATGAAGCTATTCCGTTAACACCCCTCCGTAATCGTGAAAACAAAATTTTATACTTTTTTTGTAACCTTTTCGTGCATGTCACTTTCATTTTGATCTTGTATCACGCCCGAATCATTCGAAGACCTGTCAACCAATAACACGTGATAGTGGTATGCTACATGTACACAATCTGATTGAAACACGGATCGATTTCTTTATTTACCTCTGTATCGTTTGTTTATTGTTTGTTTGCAACGTTGTTCTTCTGTGAGTGAGAGTCTCCTACCTAAAGAAATCGAGTCGTATATTATTGATATATTCATGATCAGCAGAAATTACCTTAAAATACCCATAACCCCCACCCCAAAAAAAGTCAGAACAGAACAGAACAGAACAGAACAGAACAAAACAAAACAAAACAAAACAAAACAAAACAAAACAAAACAAAACAAAACAAAACAAAACAAAACAAAACAAAACAAAACAAAACAGAACAGAACAGAACAGAACAGAACAGAACAGAACAGAACAGAACAGAACAGAAAAAAACAAAACAAAACAAAACAAAACAAAACAAAACAAAACAAAACAAAACAAAACAAAACAAAACAAAAAGCATTAGGGCAAAAACAACGTTCGTGAAAGGTGACGATTTCCGATGGGAAAGTTTCCATAAGGTAACAAATACAGATATACCTGCAAATGTACTTTCCCAGATTACTCGTACTTGTCTGGACTACTACTAGTACTAGTCTGTACTTCCACCCTTAAATATGCATAGATATTCAAATTAAAAGTATATTGAAGCTAAAGACAGAAATAAATAAATACTATAGATATAACCGTTGAGTCAACTTACGTGTTCTTATCTCTTAATGCTGTTGGTACTCTCAGGGGAGTCATGTTATATTCTCCTGGCAGAATTTAAAACACTGACAGTGGAATTCTATAAAATACACTTAGGGTCAAACTATGACACGATTTAATCTGAATACATGAATTAGGGGCAACGAGTTATTGTTTTCAGGGACTGCAATTTTACAGTCTTTATAAAGAGTGCACCATACGTGTATATAAAACACGACAAGTAATTAACCCTGTCCGTCCGTCTGTCTGTCTGTCTGTCTGTCTGTCTGTCTGTCTGTCTGTCTGTCTGTCTGTCTGTCTGTCTGTCTGTCTGTCTGTCTGATATTGTTTGATACGCGAGTGAAGTTTTAAAATGTTCAAAGTCAAAGAAAGTACTAACACTCATTCGAAATATTACAATTAGTGCAAAATACGCGAATTTAAAAATATTTGGTATACAGAGAAGCTATATTTTGATAAATTGCCATATATTATGCCAATAGCCAAAACCCCTGGGGCAAAAAGACGACTCGTTTGTTAAAATTGTGATAAATCGAGAATTTTTCATCAGGTCATTTTAGGCGGGAATTGTATGGTAGATTTAGAGTCATGCATGACTTAACATGTCTGTGATTAATACAACCGACGTGTATAGACGACCCTGTTAATATGCACGTCGAATGACATGTCAGTAGTATCGTCATCACGAGCGAGTGAAGTCGCATTTATAACGGAGCTCCTAATCGTCTCTCAACCGTCTGCATGCAGGGATAAATTACCTTTCCAACTGTTTTTCTGTGTACTGAGCACCGTTCGACCATAAATACACCTGGACATACCTATAATATGTAAATTAAGCACCGCGGCGTGCAAATGTTGCACAATATGAATATGATGGACAAGATCGTATGGTGCCGTTTGGTCGGGGTGTAAATTGAATAACTGCTTTCTCAGGGATTCGAGTAATAATGCCCGCTAGTAATGTGACAGGATTCCAAACGAAATGTATAAAGAATTTCTTGTATCTATTCAACTTCGTCCAAGTGGTAAGTATTTTTGCTCGTTTTATTATCAATCATATTTCGACTCGGAACCTAATCCATGCAGACGCAACTTTGAACCTCAGGCCACTAAAAAGAAGTTTGAGTTTGAACAAACGGGTAATTCAAATCCTCGAAGCCGTTACTGGGATACTGTACGTGCTCCAGGTAATATAACGAAAGCATTTGTCCCAAGTATCAGTTGATTATTATAATGGTACAAAATGAAAGTTTAGAAAAAAATAGAGATTTTGGAAAAGGGTGGTGACTGAAAATCCGCCATTTTGACCAACGTTAACGTTTGCATATTTGACCTTGCAACAAGGGATTTTATTGTCCATTTCCTGTTCTTTATCAATGCGTCATTCTATAAAAGTAATCCATGTATATAAATATGAGAAGAATGTTGAAGAAGCTCTGAATAAAAGAGATAATAAGACAACATGAAACCAGAGAGGCACCAACAAAACGACTATACCTCAACTAATGGTTATGTCATGCAAATAAGTATTCATCAGTTGAATTACTTAACGAAACAATTAGCATTTTGACCAATATCAGACAAATTAATCGATTTACCGCAACGTCTTGAGAGTGTCTTTTCATGTCAAAGTGACGTCTTGGAATCGATTGTTTGCCGGAAATGATAGTTTCGTGGAATACTTAACATGAAAGCACAGTGCGTGTAATGTGATACTCGATAGTGAATACGTACACGTATTTGTTATTTCTCTAAGTGCACATATATATACAGAGATGTATAAGATAACGGTCAAATTACAAGGTCTTATTTTAGCGTAATGGAAAAATTAAAACATGAATGAGATCTTGCTCATGATTAAGTTGCCGAACTTTATGTGATTCGTATTACTACGGAACACTACAACATATGCCATTAACAGAGTATAACTACTGCACAATATTAAATAAACAGACAAACAAGAACGAACAATTTTTTGTTTTCAGGAAGATTATAAAGCAGTGAACGTATTAAAATAGTTCATTATAGCGATACATAAACGAGTATTAATTATTGATTTATATAAAGAATTTATAAAAATGGCGGAAAAATATCACAGCCCAGTTTAGAAAACATCATTTGGCACACATATCAAGATATGCGGTTTGTGAATTATTCATGTAAACTGTAAAGAACACAATGTATAATTGATAGGTATGTCAGATTTATCAAAACACCCACTGATAACATTATCCTCTTGTCTGTAGGTTTGTGCCCTAAGTTTGTGCGCCCTCTGTCTGTACGTTCACTTTGGAGTCCGTTTGGATGACTATGGCGGCAGTAAACTTCGTTTTATGATCTATGGAAGTATCACTATGTGTGTATTGATGTGTGTCACTGGTATTGTTGGGTGTTATGCTACGAGGAGTGAGAACGTTTGTCTGCTTGGCATGGTAAGTATACATCTGAGTGTAACATACATACATAATCTAGAGGAATCGAAGGCGAGGAGTTTACATTAATTTGCATTAGATACAAGTATTTTCACTTAACATGTCAATATTTCAACATGATACTACATTTTAAAGACACTTAGCATGACTTCGTTTCTTATATCAAACACATCTTCTACTGTCATATATTGTAACTGCTCTTGATCAATAGTGTTTCAAAATCTATACTTTCAGCCTGTATAGTTGTCTTATTTTGATATTTCTTTTTTATCATTAATTTTTGTTTGGTTATTGTATATGTGATCTCTTTTGACATATATGACTAAAAGTGATTTTCCATGTGTACACTATGAATGATATTATTTCTATTGTATTGTATTGTATTGTATTGTATTGTATTGTATTGCATTGCATTGCATTGCATTGCATTGCATTGCATTGCATTGCATTGCATTGCATTGCATTGCATTGTATTGTATTGTATTGTATTGTATTGTATTGTATTGTATTGTATTGTATTGTATTGTATTGTATTGTATTGTATTGCATTCTATTATATTATATTCTATTCTATCAAGTTCTGTCGTGTCTTGTCATATCGTATCGTGTCGTGTCGTGTTTCGTTGTATGTAATACATTAACCGTTTATTGCCAGAACATGGTTTAAAACATAAAAATAAAACCAATTTAAAAGAGCCTTTTTTTCTTTTTTCTTTTTTTTTATCTCATAACTAATATTATAGTTCTTCGCTGTACTGACTGGATTGATGTTAACAGTGCTATCGATTGGTGTTGCTATAGCGGCTAATCGTACTAAGGTAAGTTATAATAACACCGTTTTATATATACATTAATTGTTCTCATATCTAGATTAGCCTCTAAATGGGACTGGATAGTTAACCTGATAAGTGTACCCATCGGAGAGAGAACCATTGCCAGTTCGACCATCCATGCATCTCACTAGGGAGGCATTTATACAGCGATCCATTACATCATTCAGTATTCAAAGCATACTGTACATTGTCGTCAGAATTCTCCATTGTTAACAATATAGATGTACAATATTATTGGATTGTTCATGAAACGTTTTAATGAGTGAGATATTTTGTGTGTTTAATGACTAAGTATTAATCTATACCAAATAATGAACCTCCAAAACAAAAAACAAAATAACAATGTGTGTGAGTGTGTTTGTTTGTTTGATTGTTTGTGTGTGTGTGTATATATATGTGTGTGCATGTGTATGTGTGTGTGTGTGTGTGTGTGTGTGTGTGTGTGTGTGTGTGTGTGTGTGTGTGTGAAAGAATAAGGATGTTGTAAGTCGTTACCTTGAGTTTCACGCTTCCTCGGCGTATATATATATATATATATATATATATATATATATATATATATATATATATATATATATATATATATGTATTTATGTATATCTGATTGAAGCATGTTCGTTCACCTTCTAATTGTTGTTTCACAGCTAGTGTACACTGCCCAATCAACACTGTCGACAATGGTACAAGAATATTATGATAAAGAAGACGCATCTCCAGATAACAAGCTTGTTGATTGGCTCCAGACAAAGGTAAACATTCGTTATTTACCTCGTTGTAATATAGCGATCTTTGGTTCTACAGGTTGATGACAGACAGCCTTCGTATTTGTAAATTTACATTTATATTTTGATATTGTCCTGGAGCCCAATTCAAACAGATCAAATAATGATGGATTGATATTCCCACTGCCCATAAATATGTGTCCGTCTCTCTTTCCCCAGCATTATATTATTATAATATTATTATGTTAATAACTTCAATAGTGTTGCTTTGTTTTGTACATATATAATGTTTGTCGTTTTTGTATGAGTCAAAGCAGAAGTTTCTCCCTGAGAATAATAATATATATATTGTGTTGTGTTGTGTTGTGTTGTGTTGTGTTGTGTTTATTGCATGACATGGCATGTCATGGCATCGCATGTCATGGCATCGCATGGCATGGCATCCTATTGTATTGTATTGTATTGTATTGTATTGTATTGTATTGTATTGTATTGTATTGTATTGTATTGTATTGTATTGTATTGTATTGTATTGTATTGTATTGTATTGTATTGTATTGTATTGTATTGTATTGTATTGTATTGTATTGTAATTGTATAATATTTGCATACTCTCAACTGCCATCTCACCACCATATTACCTCCATTCTTCCAAACATATATATATTTACATTCGTCTCTAGATTAATTTAACTCCATAAAAAACACCACACCAACGAACCACTCTGGATATTATTTTTTTTTAGTTTGGACTCTTCTAAATTTAATAATGCTCAGATTCATGCAGCCCAAATACCGTCGCCGATACCTTGTCAGCTGACGTACACGTTTTGTCCGCTTCAATACTGGCAGTTTTCCCCTCCCACGGTTGACCTATATAAAAAAAAAACTCCACTGAAATATCGTGTACGAACAGACTCGAACATGTTTTTGAATGAACACTATCGTAGGCTGTCGTATGCACGTAGTTACTAACAGTTTATATATTCATGTCTCGATCCATCCAGGTACGGTAGAGTCCAGGGTAGAGTTGTAAAATGTTCCGGGACGAGTATCACATCAATGTGTGTGCTCGCCCGTTCACCTTCAATTCCTTTGCCATTTGATGTATAAATGTACCGATAATAAAATACATGTACGTATACATACAGAGCTGATCCCCAGTTTACAGTTGCCTGACGGTGTCTTCTCTCTCTCTCTCTCTCTCTCTCTCTCTCTCTCTCTCTCTCTCTCTCTCTCTCTCTCTCTCTCTCTCTCTCTCTCTCTCTCTCTCTCTCTCTCTCTCTCTCTCTCTCTCTCTCTCTCTCTCTCTCTCTCTGACATATAGTTTCAGTGTTGTGGTTTAAATGGTCCCGATGACTGGAAATTACCGCCTCTCAGTTGTTACTGTCAATATTGTGATGACAAACTAACTTTTGATGTACACACAAAAGTAAGTGTGATTTTATACTGAAAAACAGTAAGATTCAATGTATTGTGAAAAACAACTGGTTAGCTAATACTGATCATATATATAAACTATAATCTATGGCCAAGTGTAATGGTCAAACGGAGCGTGTAAGCAATAACTTAAGTCGATTAGCTAGGAACAAAATGCAAAACGCAAACATGTAGATCATCTTGCTATTTAACAAAACAAAATATACTAGTAGTATACGATAATTCCACGGTTTTGAGGCTTACACACTGCCGTTGAGGGCGCGCTTTCATAACCTTTCGGGACAAGACAAGAGCGCCTCCAAAGGAATATGAATCTGCACGTTTTTATGGCATTGTGTGTGAAATTTACATTTTGAATTTTCTGTAGGGATGTCTAAACGTGGTATCTAGAGACGCAAAGCTGTATGTTAGATTGCTGTATTCATCATTATTTACTATCGGATTTTCACAGGTAAAAAAAAATATGTCTTACTGCATCATGCTATATTGCTACTTAGTATTTCCCGATGTTTTTCGTCGTCTCGGTTACCAAGCCTCTTGCCGTTGAGGGCATAGCCCTAGCATGCCCTCAACGGCAAGAGGCTGGGTAACCAAGATGAGTGTCATAGGGGACCTTGTCACTACGAGCTGGGGACGAGTACTGACAATTAAAATAAAATTCCTGTGTCATGAGTATGTTCTAACGTATACCATCATTATCGCATTCGATGCAACACCGGGGTGGATGATACATTTATGTTGGGGGTGGGGTTTGGGGTGAGGGTTGGGAGTTGGGGGGATAATGATTTCCTGGTCTTGAACATTCGTCTGATAGTATTTGAAAGAATACAATGTCGAAGCTATCAATCTCAAATTGGACTTGAATTAATCAAAATATGCACTGTTGTTTTGTCTTACAGTTACTTGGGTTGGTGTATTCAATGAAATTGTTACGTCACTTCCGGAAACAACGAAATCGTCGAAACATTCATTGTATCTATTCTGCAGAACCTGAATGCAGCATTGCGAATAATAATTGGAGCGGCAAACTGATGACGACAACATTGTGAAAATGACAAAACACGGAATAAAAATGATGTAAATTATTGTACTTGCTTTAAATGTTTCATTAAATGTTGTAGTGAAAGCACTTTCCCTCCTAATTCATTGCAACAAAAAATTTCGTCTACCTGTAATTTCTGGTGAATGATTTGATACTTTATTTCAGAATGAAATTTTAGAAATAACTTTTTTTATCATTTACCACTACGGTAAAAATTTCGTTGAAAACTTAATTAAAATCAAAATGGTGTCTATGTTTCTGTCTTGTGTCTGGAATGGAATAGGGTTAAAGGTCATATATCTGGAGTTCAAAGGGTTAAAGGTCATGCAATTCAGCTAATTAGAAGGATTGAACTGTTTTAAGGTAGCACATGCCTCAAGGTTAAATTTCACTGAAAATAAAAAAAAATCTTAAAATCTTTCCAAATATTGCAATATGGAAGCTTGTTTCTGGTCCTTTTGAAATAATGAAAAAAATTTGATCATTCACCGTCTTGTTTTCAAGGAAAATAAGTCTATTTTCACATAGAATTAACACGATATTTGGCAGCCATATTGGATTTGGCAGCCATATTGGATTCTAAATTGACTTAATTTTGATGTTGTTTTGAATTGTATTTCTTTTCCTTGATTTTTAACAGAGGATGGTTTGAAGTCTTAAGGAACAAAATAACATCAAAAGTGCAGTTCATGTTAAGTAAGGTGTATATTTCCCCAGTCAACCATCAACGAAAACGCGACATCATCATGTTTATATGAACACTGTAGGGGGAGCACAGAATTCTGTGCAAGAGCAATGACATTGACATGACATAATGTGTGAAGAAAACATAGTGTAAAATCGGAACACGATTGTCAGGAACTAGACTAGTAGAAAGTATAAACACAGACAACCTAATAAAGTTTAGTTCTGGGTATATTTATTTAACAAAAGCCAATCACAAAGAATTTCAGACAGTTTTCAGAAATCTTGAGCATTAGGAAAGAAACAAAAATATACTGGAGATGTAACATTAATTGTGCGAGAAAATGTGAAGAAAAATAAAGTTTAAAATAAAATAATAAAAGCATTCCTAATCTAATCTCTAATCTATTGTACAAATTGGTAAATGCATGTTATATACCTGAAACAGGGTGATAACACAGAGTATTTACTAACACACCTATTTTGAAATGGGATGGTCCAATAACAAAGTAAAATTGACCGTACTAAACCAATATACCAAGGTGAAGGGTAAGACGTATATGTGACATCTACGTGGTCCATCCCATTCTTCAGGAATAGTTGCCAGAGCATGCTTATAAAACGTCATATATCTACTGTCAAGGCCCTGGATTTGAGTATGATCAAAACACATATTAATTGTAAGGGAATAAACTAATTGTACCCATAACACGGCAAACTAGCTGTCTGCCTTGTCCCTGTGTTGTGTAAATTTTAAACACATACTGGGGTTGTAGGTAAATAATGCAAATGTGTCACCCCACCATGTGCTTGCCATCTGCCTCTCAGACTACCAGGTAGTAATTTTTAGGATAAATTTTCTTTGTACTCAATTCACAACTTAATATGTACTTCATCTGACAAAAAAAAAAGAGAGCAATATTTTCGATTCAATTGACTTCATGTCTTAGGAATATACGAGGTTACATTTGCCAATTTTCATTAACTGCAAATAATTTTTCAGGATTAATTAACAGTGTCCCTTTCTCCATTTTTTGTGAATCAGCCAGAAAATACAAAAGACATATGGGTTTTGCCACTACTCGTCTTCAACTCATATTGACCAGGCCCCTTAGGTCACTTGTTTTTTCCACAGCTGAAGGAAGGGAAAATATTGAGAAATAATATCTACTTATTGATGCACCCTCAAGGATAGCATTTCACAGTCTAGGTCTAGCTAATAAATGAAGACATGGAGGAAGCCAACTGACCCTACAGGAAGGCTTATATTAACAGACTCTTATTAAAAATGATTGTGTTTGACTTCTAATAACACGGTTATAAATCAAATTAGAAACTGGACAAAATCTGCATTTCAATTCTTAGTTTTTGTTAAACAATGGTTACATGAACATCTGTGTGATGCTAGGTTACAACAACTTTTACCATCTTAGAATCTGTCTAAACTTGATCTCATGAAAATCTGACGTTCAAGTTGGCGAATCATTCAAATTAACCTTTATTTTAGCTTCTGTTGCCCTTTCTATTATATTTATACGTTTTTGTCTTGACTCCAATCCTGACATAGGATTGGATATTTGTTTAATATGATTATTACTTTAATTTTGCTATCGTCTACAAATTGCTCGTTGTAATACATGTTTATATTTTCGTCTTGAGTGCCGCCCAAATATTAACTGATTAGTTGCTCAATTTCATATTATTTTATTTTGCTAGAGTTGTTAATTATATTTCATGTCTGAATTTTCACCTTGATGCCCAGTCTCTTCATCTGACAAAGTAGTCATTCAAAAATCTTTCTCAATCTTTCACGCCGAGTAGTATCGTTAACCCGCAAACAGCATCTTTCAAGATCATATTGTGATAAAAATAACACTTGAATAGTTATATTTTTCTATTTATAAATATTAATATGTTGTCATTTTATCAACAATATGGTTCTGAATGACTGTCGTTTCCACTCCGCGTGCAAGAATCGGGATTAGCTTTGAATGGCCACCGTGTCAGATGAGGAGAATGGCTATCACAATGAAATTTTAATGGAAGATTCAAGCCAAGATAAAAATAACATGATGGAATCCAACAACTTGCCAGTGATAAAGTCAACATTATGTAAATGTTAAATGTAACACAATAGCTGTTTCAAATGCAAATAAAGATATTTGACCGAATCGCCAACTACCTGACCTCCATAAGATTTTATTGAGATTCTTAAGAAACCACAGTATATTTACCGTATATTACTAGGGGTAGCATTAAACAAACATAGAAATTAAAATTAAAAAATAAATCTTTTAAATAAACAGACTTGAGATTCCCAGCATATCATAACCAGTCCACCCCTGCTTTGTGCTGGTTAGTCTGAGGTACTAATACTAATACTAAGGCTATAACATTGTGGATGAAAGAGAGGGGTGGGCTGACGAAATGCTAGATTGATAGCTCTATGTGATCACCCTTCTTGTCTGGTGGCGTAATAATTGTACAGTCAAATAAGAGGAAAGTGTTGAAGAGTTTAGTGTTCTTTCACGTTTTCAAGCACCGCTCAAAGTATGTGGAACCTACGTAGCCACCTCGCATTGATTTCATCACGTTTTGTTCAAATAGTCGTCTGTTTGACTGGAGGACCTCTGCTGCGTCTTTATTTAAGGGGTCTTCTGGATTGGGTTCCTGTAAGAAAAAGAAATATTGAAGTTTGCTGAAAGCTCATCAGTACAAAAGTTCAGTCTAAGTTAATGGGTTTAACTTCGTATTGCACCAAAATTTAATTAGCTTACCAAAGCTTTCGCCAGGTATCCATCATGGCTTCGTCAGTGTTTTCAGAAGTCACGGCACAAGTAAATTTTGGTGCAATACGAAGTTAAATTCATTAACTTAGAAATATGAAGTTAATTGATTTTATCAGATACAACTTTAGAATCAATAGCAGTCATATCATTTGAATGAAATGCGCTTAGAAGACTTTATGCACAGATAATTTAGGTAAAAACAAGATTAATGATACAATTCAATTCAATATAATCATGCAACATGTCACAACAACAATTTTAATTTATGTCTATCCTGGTAAACCAAGACCTTGACTTCCACATTAGTATTTCAAATCTAGCTGTACATGTACTTCAAAAAATTAATTGAAATTATTCAGGGAAATAAAAATACTCACCAAAAATAAATATTGTAAACCATATATTATAGCATTAATGGTCAACACTGGCTTCCAATCCTCTCTGTGAAAATATAACATGTATTAAAATTAATTCTGACATCAGGAAAATATTTTATTACAGCTGTGATCCAGGACAGTGAGATTCAAACATTGGAGTTTAGCACTATACTAGCTGTAACTGGACAAGACCTAAGTAATGTCCCTACCAATACCAAGGTTTGGTTGGGCAGTTTTTGATGTGAAGCCATTCAAACATCCCCCCCCCCCCCACCCACCCACTTTACCATTAATGACCTGTACTTCAATTGTGCTAAAAATGTAATTCCATGTTAACATTATTGACATTTTTGCATAAAGGTATTCTAAGAAATTTAACAGACATGCCATAACAACAGATTTTTTTAAACAGCAGTACTGGCATTCATGATGATGATGGACACTGCATAGTTTCTAATCATGTACGTAGACAAACTAAAAGTACGAAGTACCTACCGTAATATATTTAGACAAACGTTGCCTTCAAGATCAATATTGGGGTGATACACTTGTGTTTCACACTTTACTTTGGGTGCTTCATGTGGATAACCTGGTCCAACCTTGTGATATTCAAAGGAATCATTATCAGTGACAAATTCCAGAACTCAACTTATATTTGCTTCCATTCAAATAAGTTTCACTGAAACATACTCTGACAGTGCTGACACATTTACATCTTACCAGACAACATAATATAACAGAGACCCTGGACTTGAACTACCCAAAGTCTACTCCAGCATCATAGTAAATCCCACCCATTAGGGGGGTTTCCAATTTTCAACCACAGAGGGCGCACCCTGGTGGTGAATCACAGCCATGAGATATGGCCGAAACTGCGGTTCACCTTTCACATGTACAGCATAATGTTTGTTCCAAAAGGTATCTTAATTATAATTATTCTCAACATAATATCAGTTTAATAATTATCTTATATATTGTATATGTAAGAGTAATTACTTGCACTGGTATGGGTATACTAGTTGCACTGCAGAGCAATACCGAAAACATTTGACTTATTGCATATGCATATACCTGTATGCAAATGATATGCAAATGATTATGCACTATTAATCACTACACTCATGATCACTACAGCTACAGATAACACTGCAAGCACTTTGCTACATTTTGTGTCATGTGTCATAATAGAATTCAACTTTTTATTCCAAAAAATGTGGACTCACCTTAAAGCTAAATACAAATCTACCATTTCTGTAGAAACCCTGTAAAAAACAAGATAAAATTAAGGATATCAAAATACAATGGCATGATTTTTTACCTTTTTAAATGGTATTCATGCTTTTTTTAATTTTCAACTTATTTACATTGTCAGAATTACTTAAATTACTAAAAGTGATGTAAGTGCAACAAGAAATGAGGCTTCAGTTACTATAGATAGATAGATACAAACTGAAACCTTTGTTCAATGTGGTAGATTACTACTAAGTGATGTGGTCCTCTATTGTGCAGAAAAACCCTTTTGTAATCAAGATTGTAAATGTATGTGCATTGCAAGATCATAGAAGTCATCACAATCGCCACCCTACTGTCAATGTAATTACATCAATGTCCATGTAATAGATTTTATCAACATCTTGCAACAATATAAATTTAGTTTGTCTTTAATCTTAGTAAGGCCTAAAAAACATTGTGTGGTTCCGATTACACTCATTTTTAGAATAGGTAGGGTAGGTAGATTTTTTATATACACATTTTTTGAGTTTCTAGTCAGGTAGTTATGTTTTCCGTTGTTTTCATGTGCTCTCTGTGTTATTCATTTCTTCCTATCAGATGT
Organism: Glandiceps talaboti; assembly: GCF_964340395.1. Classification (NCBI taxonomy): domain Eukaryota; kingdom Metazoa; phylum Hemichordata; class Enteropneusta; family Spengelidae; genus Glandiceps; species Glandiceps talaboti. The sequence goes on along the minus strand of NC_135565.1, from coordinate 16,547,075 downwards.
TCAGCCATGATAGACTGGAAAAACAGTTTTACATTGTCTTTTTAAATTGATGTCAGTTCCCGTATCCAATATTTCTCACAAGACTTCACAATTTTCATGATTTCATTTTATTTTTTTCGAATATGTAAAAAAAGTTTAGGGTCGGCAGTGAAAAACTAGGTGGTCGGGTAACCGGAAACAAACAATTTTTTTTAGGCCTAAACAGAAACCTTCCATTTGTGCTGTTGTATTTACCAAGTCAATGAATGTATTTGGTCAAAAATGAGTATGTTATTTGGATGTTGTGTAATTCAATATGTACATCATGTATCTTACCTCATCTGGACTGATATTAAGTTTGAAGTTTAGTAAGTCATCTGGGTCTGGAAATTCTACTTGACATGTTTTTGGTAGATTTAATTCAGTAATATCTGTTAGAAAAAGATGAAGAAAAGAATGAAATAGACAAAAACACAATGGAGAATACTCAGTCTTTCTGTGATTAAATTATGCTGCAGTATTAGAACCATGGTAACATGGGAGGGGGGGGGGACTTGTAACATTTACAGACTTGGATACAGTGTGCCCTCTAATGATAGCCAAATATTGTTATTGTTATTGTTGTTGTTGTTGTTGTGAGGTAAAATGATAAAAACTGGGATTTCTTGTGACTCGCCAATTTAGTAGAGATAAGGGAACATGAAATTTTGGCGTGTCACTAGAAACTGTGTGCGTCAGTAGTGTGTAAAATTGGCTTAGAGGGCAAACTGCTTGGATAAATCAATAAATTTTGGAGAAGGATGTGTCATCAAGCTTTTAGGTTCCAAACATCTGCCCTTTTCTATGGGCATTTTTTAGATTTAGGCAATGACTGAAGATACTTTGGCCGTTGGAGTGTAACACAGGGTGTTGCTTGTGAACATGACCACTTATCTATCAAAATGCCATGCTGTACATGAAATAGTGGGGGGGGGGGGGGTTATGGAACTATCAAATGGGAAAATGGACCCATGTTTAGGGATACTTCATGAAAAAAGTAACCCATTTTGAGTGACATGTTTACTTATTTACCTTCCTTCGGTATTAAAACATCCCCTTCTGTACGAGGTATGTGTAGAACAGTGGACTGCTTGTGTTTGTTGTCACAAATATTGTTTGTGTTAGAGGGTCTCCCACTATCCCAGGTCAAATACAGCCATTTCAAGTTATAAATATAAGCAAACTTGTTCCTATCCTCACCTAACCCTGACTGCACTTGTGGTACTATTGACTGTTGTACTAAACTTAGTTCACTGTCCAAAATTCTTATCACAAACCCTATAAATCCAAGATGGTCTCAAATAGGTAAATCTAATTCTGTCACTGAGCACATGGCTAAAATACCTAACACTGTGTTTACATTGTAAGTAAGATGTCAAATTTATTTTTTGGAAAATGGATTAATTTTACTGCCTGATGTGAAATGCAATGTTTCACAAGTAGGAGACCCTTACATTATATCACTATGTCACAGGAACAAAATCTTATTAATTAGAGATCTTGTTTTCCCAACTTGTAGTGGCTTGTGTACAAACAAATGATCAATGATCAACACCTTCCTTCATTGAAGAATATCCAGTGTTCCCAATGTATTTGACTTGGCGTTCCCCACCAACTTTATGGTTTTAGGTTGGGAAATCTATCAGTTTTACCCGATTCACCTCCACCCAGATATACACACTAGCCAAAACACTGGCCTGGTTGTACAGTGCAATGGCTTGACTCACCCACTTATCATGAACAACAAGGTACTTCAAGAATTACACAGCAGAAAGTAAAGTCGTAACAGTTAACGAGTGTTTCATTTTTTAGTTCCCCTCCACTGGTTGTATTGTGACAATAGGTTACAATACTTTCATCCTCAATTGTACATTCAGATTTTATTGTTTTCTTTGGCTGGTATAGCTAGCTCTGTAGTAAGTCTGTAGAACAGTGGACTGACATACAGTAAAGTACATACACATTTGTAATGCAAGTTAGGGAGTTCATATAGAGTTGGTTAGGAATTAGGAAGATATTATCGTGATTAGACCACAGCATACAACTGATTTGTACCACCAGAACAACAATAGTTCTACATTTTACATTTGCCCCGATTTTTTCTTTTGCCGTAGTGATTAATATACGACCTTCACCTAAGGTTATGGTCAAAAAACGATCATGGACTCTCGCTGTCTGCGAGATCTCACTTTTAAAACGAGGAGACCTCTGGTACAATATAATACGCAGTATTGAAATCGCTTCACGGCTCCACAAGAATGGTTTTACTTGGGTGCGTTTATTTTGGAAATGACAAAACATTTTAAGCGTGGTTCTGTCTTTCCTATTTGGGTCACCAATGACTCATCAATAAGCTTATACAACATTTCGCAAACATGCAAACGCAACAGCGGTTTATTTAGATCGGAAGTGACGTCTACGTTCCAAACTCTTTGTGTCGCACCATACATAAATCTGAACGTAATTACACAATTTCGATCTATTTTCCTTAACAGTAAATATCATCAAAAAACTTTTCATTTCGTTTAGTTTCCATTCATTACCTTTCGTTATTCTTAACTGTGCCGCTGAAGCCCTTTTCGTATTGGATTTCGATGATCCGTCACCGTCCTTTTTCTGCTGTTTTAACGAAAATAACTTGATCATTTTGCTGAAAATTTGATATCCACACCGTGGTTAGGTGTGATTACTTGATAAAGTCCAAAATTCCAAACTATTTGGTACAAATTCCGGGAAATTCTGTAAATCGTTCTCTCTTCCAAAGACCAAGAAAGACTGTGTCCGGTGTTCGGGAAGTAGATAGCACAAACGACAAACAGACATACCGAAGTAACCCCCTAACTTTCCCGATTTAAATTACCACAAATTTATACATAACTTAATTTTTTATTTGTTGCTTTATGTATTTCTTTTGAATATGAAGTGAGGAGAATATGATTTTCTGTACTGTCTTTCTTTGGGCGTCAGCACTGACATTTGTTACACAGAAATAATCACGTTACCACTTTGGAGCTTGACTGCCATATTAGTCGAATAAGGAGGGATTTTCGATTTGACCGTTGGTGGCACTATTTGTCTCATCAATGCTTTAACGTGAAAGATGATGCAAGAAGTCTGAAGCTTGAAGTGGGTGGCATACTCTTGACAAACGATGGATAAGTATTGAAAAGTTCCAATTAAAAATTGTAAAAGTCCAAAGAAAAGATGCGAACAAAATAAGGGCGATTTCCATCACAAGGCTAGCTAAACAGTTCTTGTAATGTGTAATATTAATCTTACAACACACAATCGCTTGTTGGCTAAGATTATATTCAAGTACATAGATGACTTTTTACATACAGACACCGATGATGGTATTTTTTAAATATTCATAAATACATCATAACCCGATTTTTTGTATCATGACCATGCTCGGATAGAATATTTAAAGGGACCGGGGCTAGGGGGAAGCCGCTTCAGGAAATAAAGCTCTTTTCATTGAGTAAACGTTGAGTATTTCATGATTTCATATCACTTGATTTTCGCTCGGTTGCACGTGCCAAAACGAGAGAGAGAGAGAGAGAGAGAGAGAGAGAGAGAGAGAGAGAGAGAGAGAGAGAGAGAGAGAGAGAGAGAGAGAGAGAGAGAGAGAGAGAGAGAGAGAGAGAGAGAGAGAGAGAGAGAGAGAGAGAGAGAGAGAGAGAGAGAGAGAGAGAGAGAGAGAGAGAGAGAGAGAGAGAGAGAGAGAGAGAGAGAGAGAGAGAGAGAGAGAGATAGATAGATAGGGGGAGGGAGAGGGAGACGACCTTGAAGACCTAAAAACCGTCCACGTGAACATGATACCGCACCAAACCCATTTTCCTGTTGTCAGAAAGACGACAGATTGTACAGTTTCGCCACTAGGAGCGCTTTATGTACTAATGTGTCTGATTTTAGTCAATAAAACTTCCATAATCAGCATACAGGCTTACGTGTTGGGAATACATTAAACGTTTTGCTAATTTAAACTGCCATTACTAAATTAAAATCACATCCACAACACGTTATCATTCTTAGGCAAAATAATAACGTGACTTCAAAAATAGGGTAGGTAGGGCGGAATTTTATTTATTTATTTTTCTTTTTAAAAAAAAATTACTTCGACCCCAGATAAGATACTAGTATTCATCTGTCACCGTTGAATACTTCCGAGAGAGTTTGATGAGGTGTAAAAGAACAAATGAAGACAATCTTAGTATTTATTCTATGCAGACTGTACTGCTATAATCTAAAAAGACCTGGCTTCTCTCCGCTCCGGAATACGATTTAAAAGTGATCACAGTGGGGCAAACGCTTGAAGGTGTGTACACGGAAATAGATGTAACTTGTAATATTCTTGTATGCAAAAGTAGGTTTAGGGTCGGGGGCTAGGTGTGGTTATCTGGACACACTATTTACTTATATTTGAAAATGAGCTAGTGGCTATATGTCCTAGCTAAATACTATAAATTTGAGTACAGACTGCAGACAAGTAGTATGTAAGAATCCATCGTTGTAAAACTACACACCTCTTTACGGCAACCGTACGACACATTGAAATAATACTCTAGCTACTAAAAGTTGTCATAGCTTAGTCTGTAATGTAAAAATATCTAACGTCAACATATGTGAACAATAGTAAACTAACTAGGAATACAATTCATTATAGTACATATGAATGACCGATATGACAGACGAGTGCGTGCATTTCTTGACGTTTGATATTTATGTATATCGCCCTCTACAGTTATGAATAGTGAATTAAAATTAAACCTGGCGATCAAACTCGTATCACCAGACAGTTCGTAATGGCATCAACACTGTCAAAGTGCATTTTGTGTAGCTTCCTAGAAAAATGACAAATAACTTTACCTTCTCACCCTTTTCTTTTTCAAAAATTCATATTTATCTACAACTCTCTAATCAATTCAAAATGAATGAAATTGTGTGGTAATGCCCGGAATGCTAAAAAATTGAGAGAAAGCGCCTTTTTCGAAAAGAAGTTTACCCAACATACAGTGGAAATGAAGCTATGGAGATATGATTGTTCTTTCTCGTTTCATTTCATTGCATTTGGTGAAATTGCGAGAGCAATTAAGCTTATGTTGTGTTACGTATTTGTGAATATTACCACACGTTCTAAATCCCAATTAATTAATCAACAAACTCACCGTACTCTGTAAAGCATTCATCCGTGTCTCCGTGCTAGCGTTGGGTAAACACAGTGTGAATAGTTATTATTCCCACTTTCAAAATCAAACTCTTTTATTTTTTTTTCTTATTTTTTTTTTTTTTTAGGATTCGGTATTATTTGTGATTTTTGATTTATGAAACAATTTTATCATGGATTCCTACTTGAAAAATCAACGTGAAACAACATTTACAAAGTGTGCATGTTTATAAGGCATTACTTTGCAAAAAGCTAAAATATTAATGTGTAAAAATTATTAATCTTTAGTAATTTATTGAGTTTAATTATACAAACAAGGACTTGGCCTATGTTGTTTCACGTTGATTTTTTAAGTAGGAAGCCATGATAAATTTGCTTCATAAATTAAAAATCCTCATCCATATGCCCACTTTAAAGCTAAATCCCTTCTTTCTGCCCCCCCCCCCCCAAACCTAGCAGGTGCGGGTTAAACACCAAAACTTAAAAAGTCGCCAAAACAGACGAAAAAACCCTCAAAATCGCAGCACAACGCTACAATTATTGCAGCTAACCTCCTCCTCCCCCCCCCCCCCCCCCCAACCCGCCACTACATGATACACTGTACAGTCACACCGACATCCGTGTGTACTATCATCATTATCAGAATTTACAAGTCGTTATTGAAACATGAAGCATTTCCTTGTTAAAATTTGTCGGTATGTATAGGCTAAGAAAATTACAATTTCACTTGCGTGCCGCACGCGACGGCCGGGGTGACGGCCCAATATTGCCCCCCCCCCCCCCCCCGTTTTTTTATTCATTCAGTACAAGGTTTCGCTAACTTAGGGGTACCAGTTAATTTTTCGAAAATGGCTGCCGTCATGAAAGACCGAGATTGAAGATACAGCTGATCGATTCCGGGATATTGTCTCAATATACAGTGATTTCGCCATGAAGAAATCTCGTCCAGGGAAATTGGAAGCTTATCTAGTCAAAAGGAGATAATGGCGTCGCTGATAAAGAACCAAATAATAAAACATCTGAGCAAGTAAGTAGCTAACAGTATAACGCCGTGATGTTTGCAGACGTCAGCCTCAGGTAAACCAAAGAGTTGCCGACATGTCGTCTGTTCACAATTTTTTTTACTGACGATAGAATAAAAAAGAGGTTTTCGAAAATATCACACCAAGTTTCTTTATTTTTCGCGTAAAATTAGCGTAGAATTAGGACAGAAGGCTGAGAACATTTCGGTTTATTAAAATACAGACGTGATAAATTTCAACCACGGTTCAACATCAACTGTGTACGTGGGTAGAGTAGAACGTTACGTTACGCGGTGTACACACTCACTGTAACTTGTGTGTATTGACGGTCCTTCTACATTCGTCGACGTGGTACATAAATTTTTATATGCCTTTGTCAAAAGCCGTTTATCAACGCTGTAAGTTAAAATGAAACGAAAATAAATTTTGTAAAAGATAGCAAAGTCGATATTTATCGATTTCCCTGTGGTCGGCACTTTATATTTATATACCTAATTTATAATGGAATATCAATATCATTCATACCACGCAGCAAATAAAATGTTTTATTTCTAACTGTCCTACTTCACGGCTTTTATTATGGCACAAGCTAAATAGTCAGCTTATCCAAAAAATAACAAACAATGAAATAATATTGTTTTTGTATTCAATTTGGTATAATAATCGTCAAACAATATTTCATGATATTGTCACCATATGTTGCGACTACTGGAAAAGTAACAACATACATATGAAATATTAAATTTTCCCCAGCAGATGCTAGGTGTCCCAGCAATATATTATATATTATTTCCCAACGTTTTATTTAATTTAGATGATAAAATTACAAGTGAAATAAAGTGTCTTGTTGCTACGAGTCAAAGATACTTGACAAGCCCCTTTATGTCACATTTATTTTTAAGCTTACCGAAGAAAAATATTGGAAAATGATATAACCCATGCAAGTTTAATTTAAGCAAAATATTTGGAAAATAGTGGCAATGTTGAACATGTAGACTAATATTTGAAGCACCACAGAATGACTCACTTTGCCATGATGTAGAGTGACCTGGGTATATTCCATATTTTCTGTTCAAACATGTACAAATTGGTTTGCTTCTTGTATAGTATATGATACATGTAGCGTGACCAAGGTATATTCTATATTTTCTGTTTGAACATGTCCAACTTGGTTTGCTTGTGGTATAGTACATTTGTATATGATACATGTAGAGTGACCAGAGTATAGATTCCATATTTTCTGTTTGAACATGTACAACTTTGCATGTGGTATAATAAATGATAAGGGACAAAATTGACGATGCACTTTCACTTTTAATGGAAATTTGCAAAAATTGGTTCGAACAACAAAGTAGCTTGAATCACTGAAAGCTAAAAAATGCATATAGAATGCCCATGACTAGTTCTTTTAATAAAATCATTACAACATTTGGTTGTTTTTTGTTTCATTTTCAAGGAATGTTATATTAATTATTTTCTCATAGAGTTAACACTGTCTGTGGCTATATGAAGAAAAATGTAATTTTGTTGTCCATTCAAAAATATTGCATATTGTACCATGCACAAGGCAAGATATTGTATTTGAACTGAAAATATGGGTTATATACCCTGGTTGTTCTATACCACAAGTGACAACAACCTGTGTCTATGTCACTGGTTCTGCAGTGTTTGAAATATGAGTCAAAACATTCAGAATCGCCATTATTTTTCTAGATTTTTCATGCATTATGTTTGAGGAGGTATATTATTCCTCAAAATTTTACTTCATTCAGGCAGAAAATAATTGTGACCCTAAAGGTTTGTCACTACTTGTCTCCTGACTCATAGTGACAAGGCCCCTTAGGTCACTTGTATTCTTCTAAGTTTGATGAAGTAAAATATTGGGGAATAATATCTAATTGATCCTTCATATTTTTGTTTTATATTACATGTATTTAGTTGCAAAATGTATAAAATAACATTGTAAATGTTTCATTCGAACAGCTGGTGAAACATCTGGTGTTGATATTGCAATGACTTTTGAATGCCAGACAACAGTTTTAGTTAAATCCTGTAAGGTTACAGTATATGAATGTCAACCCTATAATCTATGGTAGAATTTTATGAGTCCATATACATGTATTTTACTAAGTTCTTGCCAAAATACTTGTGTGATATGTATATACATTTGGAACAGTTTACCACAAAGGGTTATTGCTAATTCATCAGTTAATCATTTTAAAGCCTGTATTGATAACCACCTCAGAACAGTAAGGGGTCTTTTAAAGCCTCAATGGCTTCCTACCCCACATAAATTCATGGTAAATTCACATCCTGGATGATCCATGTATAGGAAACTGTATTTTTTCACAGATTTCTAAACATGATGTTACCATGGTTCTGTAACCCGTGGAAGTACATTGTTTTTTCCAGCTTTTAAGTCAATGTTTCACAAAATGAATAAATAACAAGACATTGTATATAAAATGTACCAAATTACCTCTTTAAAATATGTTTACCCACTCTTCCCAAACCTCCATAACATTTAAATGAATTAGTTTGTTACAGCACACCTGTATCTATAGATAAACAAGGGAGTGACTGTTTTGACAACTAGCATCCATCACTTCTTGACAGTAAAACGTCAGAACCAATAGACAAGGAATAAACATTGATGTAAGGTTGATAATAGTTATCAGTGAGTGTACGCAAGGTCAACAATGATCAAATATAGCACTTAGACCATGAATTTGTAGAACAGAACCCCACAACTGTGTTTGTGTTTTGCAATTTACAGATTTAATTCTAATCTGTATTTACAAAATAATTCATTTATATTATTTATAAACAGTTCATGTGAAAGTTTTAATGAATATGAATTGATGGTCAAATTTTAACATTTCAAAAGTGTAATTCACCCTCACCCTCACCCTATCCCCTCCCTTCCCCACCCTCAGGATGTACATGTAGCTATAGATATGTGGGAGATTGTAAAAATTAAGCAGAAATTTTAGTCTATGGAGAAAACTGAACATAGACCGTGAAAGGTGAAGTTATTTTTGATGGTTACCAGCGACATCCCTGACATACATGTATATACCAGCACTATCATCACCATGACTACTGTCACTGCTGAAACATGAAATACTACAGGATGAGTTATGTAAAACTTACAATAGTACTAACTTTCTACATGAGACTTTCAATCACAGGAGACAAACCATCATCTACAACTATTTATTCATTTACTTAATTTTATGTACCCTGTGTCTCATAATCCAGAAGGATGGATGGGACTTTTTCTTTATATACTGTACTATTGAGAACTGTATTTATAATTTGCCGAGTCCACATAGGACATGAACAAATAACATATAGTAATGAATGTAATGTAATGTAATGTTATATAATGTAATGTAATGTAATGTAATGTACATGTTGTAATGTAATGTAATGTAATGTAATGTAATGTAATGTAATGTAATGTAATGTAATGTAATGTAATGTAATGTAACTTAACATAATGTAACATAACATAATGTAACATAATGATAACACGATTTGTACAGCTTCTACTCTGAAAGCAGAAGTAAATGGATGAATTTACGGAAAACAATGGATTCACAGACATAGGATACTACTACTAGGCAATTGAAAAAGGCCGAGACTAATGTTTAAAGAGATAGGACTGTCTTGAGAGAATGACAGAAAGATGTTAGACATGACATCACATGATGGCATGACATGACATGACATGACACATGACATATGACATATGACGACATGACATGACATGACATGACATGACATGACTAGTACAAATGTATATCAGTATTAAAAACATCCATTGCATTGCACTCTTTCATACCAGCTTACTAGTGGTACAGTTTATAGACATTCTGATCATGTCATGTTTGTCAAAGGCAGCTGGTTTTTAAGTTAAATGTTGATTTGTTGCTTTGTAGTAGAGTTAATTATTTCTACGTCCGCTGTTAAATTACATACATATACATGTAGGTAGAGCATCGCATAGATTATATCTCTAGATAATTATAAGAACACGTTAGACATGGCAGGCACAACCAGTACATGTATTCTGTCTCAGTGTGTGTAAAGCTGTGTCTGTGTCTGTGTCTGTGTCTGTGTCTGTGTCTGTGTCAGTGTCAGTGTCTGTCAGTGTCTGTGTCTGTGTCTGTGTCTGTCAGTATCTGTGTCTGTCTGTCTGACAGTCGATGTCATACATGTACATGTACGTTTGTGTGAATGCATGTTGTGTTCTTTGAATGTTATTTTAGTAAAGAATTCAATCACACACTATTACCTTGTTACAAAATTTGAAAACAAAGAATTGATGTGTGTATGTGAAAACCTGTGCATACATGTATGTATTGTGATGATGCTAAGACAGGAATCTTTCTTTATTCATACCGGTACAATCTCTATGCTAGCACACCATTAAAACTGGTGTAACACTAGGATGATAAAATTGGCCGGAGATTTCTGAGCGGTATTGTGCGTATAATTTTGTAAAGACATGAATCACTTTTTCTTTTATTCACACTGTGTTCGCTCACAACTAGTGGTACTGTTAATGCCAGGCTAATGTGAACTAATGAAGGATTTATTTTCTTGTGCTGTATGTACTGTAATATTATTTTGTAGGCATTTACTATTTGCTAGTCTAGTTAATGCCAGATGAGCAAATTGAAAAGGGATTCTGAGCTGTGTATAACACATTGAATAATAATTTCTTAATTTTTACACCATGCCATGCTATCAGACTAACATTTAGAAAAAGGTTCTTGAGTTGTACTAAAATTATGGATTTGTGAAGATTTAAAATAACCTTTTCTTTATTCAAACACAAGGTTAGACTAATCCCCAACTAATCTATTCATACTAAAGTCACTAATGTGTATACACCAAGCTAATGCAGGGCTAGTGAATTGAAAATGGGTTTTCTTGAGATGTACTCTATTATACATGTAATGTAATTTTGTAAATGAATCACATATCATTGCTTTTTTATCACACACACCATACTAGCCCACAACTAGTCATGCTATTAACACCAGGTGAATGCCAAGGGAATAAAAAAAAATGGTAACATTACTATAATTATTATATTTGATTTTCAAAGATTTGTAATTTCTGTATTCAAGCATAATACTAACCCATGACTCGTCAAACAGTGAACACCAGGTGAATGCCAAGGGAATTGAGAAAGGGATTATAAATTTGATTTCATCTTTTTAAAGATTTGTACTTACCTTATTCAAGCATAATACTAACCCATGACTCGTCAAACAGTGAACACCAGGTGAATGCCAAGGGAATTGAGAAAGGCATTATATAATTTGATTTTTCAAAGATATGAAATATTATTATCTTTATTCTAATACTATGCTAGCTGATGCTGTAATGCTGGGTATTTCTATATCATATCTCAATGGACAATGGACTTGGGGATTTTGAGGGGATGCTACAAATTAAAAGTATATGAAATTGATGCACTTGGCATTGATTGGTGTGCTTGGAGAAAATTTGTGGTCGCCTGGTCCACAACCGAATAATGACAATGATGATGAATGCAGGGCTGTCAAATTAGAAAGGATTTCTTGATCTGTAATGTATGTATAAATTTGTAGAGACATGAATCATCGTTCTAAACCCTTACTGTGACTAGACATCATTCATCTATTAAAGTGTCTTGTGCACATGGTACAAGGCTAGCAGTAATGTGTGCATGTATATTTGAACTGACTGTCCAATGTAATCACCTGTTATCATAGAGCACCATAGTTGAGTGCTGTGGGACTTTACTGAATCATCATGATCATAGTACAAGCTATGAATAATGTAAAAAACATACCCCAACTTTATTGAATCGTCATATTAAACTAATAATATATCAGTAATTTCAAGAAATCTTCCCCAAGTGTATAACATAATTTGCTGTATTGTATTTTCATGTCATTTTTTCAACCATTTACGTATAAATCCCAATTGATATAGTTTTATTTTCTAAACATTTTTTCTTCAGTTGATGAAATTGCATGTACATCATGTCAATTTTAGAGCCAGTGTTTGTTTATTGAAAAGTTTTGGATTTCTCAAAGTTGATTTCATCCCCTCAGATAATAGAGTTCATGAACTTCTCCAGCATGATGCTTTAAAGATGCAAGCATAATTCATGCACAATATCCCATTATGCTTGCTCTGTACTGTATGTTAATCCACCAAATCTATTATCTGAGGGGATGAAATCAACTTTGAGAAATCCAAAATTTTTCAATAAACAAACACTTGCTCTAAAATTGACATGATGTACATGCAATTGAAGAAAAAATGTTTAGAAAATAAAAGTATATCAAATGGGATTTATATGTAAATGGTTGAAAAACTGACATGAAAATAAAATACAGCAAATCATGTTATACACTCTGGAAAGACTTCTTGAAAGTATTGATGCATTATTAGTTTAATATGACAATTCAATAAAGTTTAGTTTAAAATATGTTTTTTACATTATTCATAGCTTGTATGATTCAGTAAAATCCCACAGCACTCAACTATGGTAAGCTCAGGTAGACTTTACCTCTCTTAACAAAAACTTCTGGTAGCTGCACTTTAGAGATCGTAATTATATTTGTAGGTTGCTGTGACTTGTGAATTTCCTACTTTATCTATGATCACTTATCCAGTGATGGAGGGGGATATGATCATCAATTTGTCAAATATGGATTATTACTGTCATATCAGTCCATATATCAATTATCATTGCCCATGTGTTTGTAATTTATATTGATAATTCTATAGTGAGAACTAGGTCAAAGGTTACACTCATTTCAGCAAAATCTCATGGTACGTTTAATTATAAACATTTGTCCTCTGTCTATGTTTAATTCAATTATGCTGATATTCTCAGCATGTGTGACTTTATAGGTATAATTCTCCTAGTTTTAAGCCTCTATTCTAGCCTAGAATCCAGGCTTTGCCAAGCCATGTAATCATGTCAAAGGACACGAATAACTTCAAGAACAATATTGATCAGCATTTTCGCTTGACTAACAGGAACTGAGGGACTTTATTATCTGTGGATACTTGTCCCTAAATGAACTGAACTGAATGAGGATTTTGAATTTTAATTTCCCCATCTCAATAACAAATTCAAAATTTAAATCTGCATGAATTCTAGTCTACTTGTATTCAGACCCTTTGTCATAAAAACCACTAGTCACTTTACAGCACCATTTATCAGTAGAGCAGATAACGGGTATCTCATTCAAATTATGATACAAGCATGAAACTTTGCACAGATGTTTTTAGTGGGGTATATTTTTCATTCATCTGACTGGGATCTTTAAAAATCCAAGATGGCAGCCATTTTCCAAGATGGCCACCAAGTCTACTATAAAAATATTTTTCTCAGTTTGCATTAGTAGATAAATATACTCTCTACTACACTATTTCTATAGATTGTAGAAGAGTAAAAGAAGAGCCTGTATACCTGTAGACTTGAAGGACTAATGCTACTACACTATTTCTATAGATTTTTGAAGAGTGAAGTTATTCCTACAAATATGGCACAATCATACAAAATAGACATTCATTTGTAGAATACATACATACATGTATGTATGTGTTTTCTTTGATAGCGAATGTGGGCGAAAATGTATTGCTGTCAGCAAACTGAATTTATGAATGTAAAGTATTGCAGCATGCCTAGATTTTAGGTCTGTTGCATAAATAAATAATGAGTAAATGCCAAAGATGTGAAGGGCTAGTTTTGAGACTAAAAACACAGTAATATTCACTTCTGTGATGAATTACTTTTATTACGTATACATTGTATGTACTTAAGTCATAAAATACTTAAGAGATAAAATTGGAACTATAAATCTGCAAACGTTTGATGTATTAAGTCTCAGAGTAGTATTGTATTTACAACGAATTTATAGGTTCATTTATAAGAATCTGATCTGTTTGGCTTATACACATGAATTTCCACTAATTCCAAATTGTTTTAATATATGTATGTCAGTTTTTTATAGGGTGATACAAATGTAAATGCAGATTTTAGTACCAGAGTAATTTAACTAAATGTCAGAAAATTAATATACAATTTACTAGCTCTTTCAGTGACAGAGAATAGACTAGTTTCAAACATTTCAAAGCAAACACTGTGCAGTTAGTAAAACCTGGGTTTTAGTTTGGTGAAATTAATCATCAATATTATAGAAATAACACAAACTCATTTCACAGTGTCAGATACTCACTTCTTGCATTTTAATGATAGAGAAAAAAATGTATGCAAATCATACAGTACTGTTTTATCTTGTGTCAAGTTACTATTACTATCAGTGACACTCATATATTTGTACATGTATTTGCACTGCAATTATACTAAAAACATTACTGCATACCTATATGTAAAATGAACATGTGCTCATTCCATATTAATAACATACACAAAATTGAAATGTACACACTCATATTTTTCCAAAAAAGAAATGTGCTGTTTTGGATTTATAAACATACATGTATTATTTGTATATGATGACAACAGAACCTTATGAATCTTGAGTCCTAGTGTAGGTTTAATATGGTACTCAGGGGTAATTGCAGTCATGCTTGTGGTTTCTGCTGCACTTTCACTCACCATGTTTGTGAACATACGGCAGCAGAGATCACCTCAAGTATTTGTACAAATGCTCATAGTACACCTTTAATATTTGCACTCACATGTCATGGGATTAAGTCATATTAGACTCTCTCACGGTCCTCAGAGCTTCGCATTACTAAATTAAAGCTATATGAGTTTGTACATGTATGTACCGATATCATCTACATAACCAAACTCGAATATCCTTGTACCGTATGCCACCCTCATCGACCACATAGAGATAACCATTCATTGACGTGTGACTGTGATGCTCCATGTTTTCACAAAGCTTGGGTATTGGTACATACAAAATAACTCGTTTAGCTTTAATTTTAGTAATGCAAAGCTCCGAGGACTGTGAGAGACTCTACAGTCATATTAGCATTACACAACTATGGTATGTGAAATATGGTGTAGGGTGAATTAAGAATGTCAAAGTGTAATCATTAATCATTGCGTAATTGATGACATTGAGATCAATTACCCTGTCAAGTAATCATTAAAATACCTCATTTCCTACATCTTAGATATGCAGTGAGTCACCACATAGTAAGCGATGGGGAACACCAAATTTTGGTGTGTCACTAGAAATTGTGTGCGTCAGTGGCGCGTCACATTGGCTTAGAGGACACACTGATATGCTCTGTCATATAGTATATATACATTGTACCTTAGTTACCATAGCTACCGATAGGACAGTAAAACATAGTTACTGTGGAACAGTAAATTAGAAATGAAAGTTATGTTTTGATCCATCCACATTTTACTATGGAGTGTAGTAGATGGATTGAAATGTCACATATGTTTCCGATTTTAATACCAATAGAAAATAACCTTTTACTTTCCTATTGATTCTTGAAAACATGATTCTGAACAATATTCTCCATTGACAACAGTAGATATAAAATATACAAAATGTGTAATATTTATGATAAGATAAGTTAGTCCTATTTTCTACAAAAATGGGCAACAACTCCAAAATATTAGGCACAAAGGTGAGTTACTCTATGAGTTACTCTAACTTCTAAGCCTTATCTGAAAATGATCTAGACAACTGAACATGTATATTGTAGTTGTATACTTGTGATAAGATCAGCTTGTCCAATACTGAAAGTCTTAGTATGGAATTCATTAATTCTCCAAATTGTCTAATTTTAGGGTTGAGAAAATGCCAAGCTGATATGGCGCATGTGCTATTAACTTCAGAATTATCTTGTCTGGAAATGATTTTGATAATAATCTTATATTCTTTATTTGATAACATCAGTTCGTTATAAATAATGGAGTGCATGATCTCTAAATCGTGTAATTTTAGAGTTTAAAATATATCACAGTGTTTTTGCTAAGGTTTGGGAACCCCGGTAACAGAAAGGGGGAAAGAGGTAAAACTGGTAGTGCTTCCCATGCAATGTATCATAGTTTAGGTGGGGAACCCCGGTAAAATGATGTGGGAACCCCGGTAGATTTTACCTACTTACCGCCCTTAAATAAAACACTGTATTAAACTGAAATAGTGCATGTGTTATTAAGCTCAAAATTACTTTAAATACCTCATCTGAAAATGATTTAGACAATTTGCATGTATTTTTATGATAAAATCAGCTTGTCCTCATTTCTACAAGTCTTTAGAATGGAGTACATTTCCAAATTGTGGAACTTTAGGTTGAGAAAATGCCAAGCTGAAAATGTAGTCCGTGTTTGAAGAGAAATTAGTTAATAATCATGCACGACTGAGTCCACATGTATCTAAAACTTAAGTCAGATGTAGCCTGCACGACTGAGTCCACATGTATCTAAAACTTAAGTCAGATGTAGCCTGTAGATACATTGTTGCTAACAGCATGTAGTGTTACATTGTATCAGTTTGTATGCATGACTTGATACACTCAATACTAACTTGTAAGTTTTCGGCTTTAGAAATCTTCTACTTCAATGCCGCTCAGCATTTTTCATTGAAAGCGGCAAAGATAATGATGATTATCTCACTATTGATAACGTCATCGCTTTTTATGTTCATATGTATCACATAATTTCTTTGATTTTGTGTTTTTTGTAGATATTGTATATTTCCTTTGATGTTGTGAATTTTCAAGATATCACGTATTTTCATTAATTTTGAGTGTTTTTTTTGATAAAATAAAATAATGTACATATAAAAGTCTTCTGTACATATATATATAACAGCCATCATATCTATCGTATGTCCAGTAATACTGATTCTTGACTTGAACACACACAGTTGCGTACATGTTAATGTTCTTATCACATACATGTACAATTGATGCAGGGATTCAGATTTTATCCATATTTCCGTATCTAACGGAAGGAAAATCTACAATTGCGATGCCAATATTTCATTCTTTATCATCTTTCAAATCTTTATTACCATCCTGTCACTGTGTAAGCCTAGAATCATTCCTTTTAAATTGAATACTACCGCGGTAACGTCAGTCAGTTCAGTGATGCATATTGTGTTGCCTGTGGGCAATATGAGCGTTACCAAAT
Source organism: Glandiceps talaboti (assembly GCF_964340395.1). Lineage (NCBI taxonomy): Eukaryota > Metazoa > Hemichordata > Enteropneusta > Spengelidae > Glandiceps > Glandiceps talaboti. Next base: position 16,529,719 of record NC_135565.1, on the reverse strand, counting down.
CATCCAATTACTGGATGAAAATAATTTATCAAAGCTTGAGAAAGACAGTGCCTTTTATTAGTTTTTAGCTGTCCTTTATACATAACAAGAAAATGATGCCTGAGGTAAATTATGATCATAGATGTTAAGTTAATGTAAACTGAGATAAATTAAAAAGAATGGAGTGTGAATATCTACTCATTATTCCTCTGATTATGAGGTTACATACTGTCAAAACTGTTCAATGTCCAATTATCACATACTTCAGGCCATTCCAGGAAAGAGAGACATTTTCACACACTGTGGGTTGAAGCATTTCATGATTTTACATCATCTATATGTACAATTACTTGCAATTTCAGACACAAACAGTCAATCTTGCACACTGAATATTCATGAGTCCTGAGTGCCTATACCCTAACAGTGTAAAACAGCTCTCATGAATATTCAGTGTGCAACTTGAATACATTATTTCTGCTGACTCCCATGATGCAATAGCCCATGAAATTGCAAATAATTGTAGGTAATGTAAAATCATGAAATAACTCACCATAACCCATAGTTTATGAAAATGACTTCATTTCCTGGAGTGGTGTTTTGTACTACATAGGTGAGGTTTACATGTTGGAGCATTAGCAGTGTGTCTTGTCTTCTAATAAAAAACAAACTTGTAAAAAAGTTCATGAAATTTACCACTTATTACTTAGTTTCTTTCTGAATTTGGTTTTGGTCTGTGGAATTGATTGGAAGAATATCAGTGCTAATCAACTCCATCATACATGTACAGTTACAATGTGTTAGTACTGGGCACCCATGGAAATCTACAATTGTCCAATTACATAATATACAGCATGCTCCAGTTATTTCACTAATTGATTTATTTATGACTGTATCAGTATCACTATTTCTTACTAAACCTGATGATGTTTTCATGTACATGTAATTGTAAGGCCAACAAAAGAAATTTAAAACATTTGTGAGTTTGGTAACATATTTTGTATTGGCCTTCATAGTTGATGTCATGACAATAGGTGTAATGATGTACTGAAACCAACAATAGACTAGTAATTCAGCATGGCTTTATGTGAAATTGAAAAAATGGACAGAATTTCAGTTCTACAAATAAGAACTCCTTGGATATGTTATTAATCAACTTACAAATTGCATTTAAGGATTTCCTCCCAATTTTACGACCAAACACTCATATAAATACATGCTACATGTATGAATTGTAATATTTAACATTAGTCTATAAGCTACACCATGATGGGGCGCCCTCGCACATCAACCTCTTTCACGTCGGTGAGGATGGATTTGAAACAATGTGTCTTACAGTCTCCCAGAACATTTATATGAAGAATGTACATACATGTATACATTAAATTTTAATATCTTGATTTCCACCCAGTTACAAAATGTAGATTGCCAGGGTTGATACACAGAGACAGATTCTTGCTAATGTTGCAAGTTTCATGTGTTTAACATTTTTCCTAGACATGCCTATCTGTAACAATGGCAAAGTAATATGATTGTGTAAATTGTAATGTATATTAATGCAATAAATGGAAACAGTTTTGAAGGTGAACTGTTCTTTGATGTGAGACAACTTTATTTAGCAAAACGGCATTTTTTGTCAACACTTCCTCTTTTTATAGAGCCTATAGTAAAGATATTTTATTGCACAAAGTAAATATAGTTGATAAAATACTAGCCTGGAATCCATGCAGATTGAGATTTTAAATTTAGCTTTCCAATCACAAGCAAAGTTTAAATCACAATCTGCATGAATTCCTGGCTAGTAAAATACAGTCAAAAGTAGCATCAGAGGTCATGTTAGTACAAAAGTGCAAATTTGATGCATAATTTCATATAATCCATAGTCATTGCCAGTTATTTAAAGCATTATACAAATACAGTAGTCCATGGTGTGTGTAGTGTGCCCTCTAAGCCAATTTGACATGCCACTGACGCATGCAATTTCTAGTGACGCACCAAAATTTGGTGTTCCCCTATCTCTTACTATGTAATAACTCACAAGAAATACCAGTTTTATCATTTTGACTCAAAACAACAAAATTTGGATATCATTAGAGGGCACAGTGATGCTGTGTGTAGTGTCACATATTATAAGTCTGAATACCTCAGGGTTGTATTTTGCAAGGTAAAAATACTACATACATGTAGCCAGATAAAATGTTTATAATGTGATAAATCTTTGTGCAATAACACTTTATGACCGTCTAAGACTAGGAGGATATCATAGAACTCTGAAAGCAACAAGGAATGTACATTGGCTAATACAATAATAATAAAACTCTGAAAGCAATATGCAATTAATAACGCTGTCAGGTTAATGTACGAATACTACGTAAAAATAACATATGTAGCCAGATAAAATTTTTATATCATCAATGTGATAAATCTTTGTGCTATCACACTTTATGTCTGTCTAAGACTAAGAGCTCTGATTATTACTACAAAACACATTAGTGTAAAGTTAGTAGCTATGGATATTATTATTATTATTATTATTTTAATTTCTTAGAAAACGCACTACACATATGTCACAGTGCGATTTACAGAAACTCTAAAAAGAATATGCAAAATTTTAAAAATCATAAAACTCTGAAACCAACAAGGAATGTGTATTGAGTACTGTAAAAACTCTGAAAGCAGTATGCAATTAATAACGTTGTCTGTGTCAAGACAGGATTATTTGTATCCTTTCTGTCTATTAATCAAGTTATGACTGACATTAATTATGAAATTAATCCAGCAAGCTGTACGTATTTATAGCCCTATAATTGATTTCTATGACAGATAAATATACCCCTTTCTAGTCTGTGTGTGTGTGTGTGTGTGTGTGTGTGTGTGTGTGTGTGTGTGTGTGTGTGTGTGTGTGTGTGCGTGTGTGTGTGCATGCATGTGTGGGTGCATGCATGTGTGTACATGTATGTGGGAGGAGATGGGGAGATTCAACAAAAAAAACAACAACAACAGTGCATTTGCTTGCAAGACAAGTTTCATGCAGAGACCACATGAGCCTGGATCGCATACTCTGTTCACCGATAGAACACTGTACATTATAACAATGTAGTCCAACTGTTACTGTTAATGTTACTATATAACTTGAACAGTTATAAACAATCTGATAAAAGCATAGTGTTAACCCACAATGTAGACACTTGTTTTGTATTTGTATCAGTTTTATTGGTCTTTTACCTAATGTTGTCTTGCATGAAGTGTTTACTCGGTGCAAGTTCATTTAAGCATATGCACTGGTGTTTGTTCATGGGTTGTATGGCTGTGTTAGCATTTGAAATAAAAATCTTATTGTTTAGGCCAGAATATAAATGTACATATTTATAAATTTACAGGTTAAAATATGTTATTAAAATAAAGGAGATATCCAAGGTTTCATAAAATGTTGGCACTCTTATGAGAGAGAGATGAGTAATAAATACTTATCTTGTATGTCTTTGATAAGATAACTCTCTCTGGAGACTCTTTGTAAATGGAGATATACTCAGGTTAATAGAGTTTGGAGTACTCAACACTATAGGGATCCCACTCAATACTGTAGTTTAGTAGAAAGTCACTCCAAAAAGGCTTGAATCTTCAACTAGTTTCACACCATGAGCGAGCTTTTCAAGAAATTTTCAATCTCTCAATACGGCATGCAATTGAAATTGTAGCATATACATGTACATGCACCTTCCAAATGTAATTTTTAGTATATACAAATTATCTGAAATAGTCAAATAGTATTGTAGCCCAGCTATAAGGTATAATACATATACACCTATTACAAATTGGGCTGTATGCACAAAGCAAATAACATTAGATGGATGTGTACATAGACTGTAATTTTGTGAATTCTATGGGCTTCATGTCCATACATCCAGATTCACCTATTTTGAATCTTGTATATTCATGAAACCCATATGTGGATGTACATGTAATTACTATAGATGGAATTGCAATTAAACACACTTCAGTTAATGTTAATTGCATGGGCTTCTTGATACTAAAAATGACTGAATAGTGGTCATAAAAATTAGAATATAGTTAGTTGAAATGTTGAACCTATGTCTTCAATGAAGACTTGTTCTATTATATAGACTTTGCATGCATGCATGCTTTCATACGGATTCACTCATGACTCTTGTTGTATTTGCATGAAGCCCATAGAAAACAGTAAAGTTAGCTGGAAGTGCAATAAAGTGAAGTTACCACACACCTGTCGATGGGCTTCATGTGTATGTGTTCACCCAGATTCACATATTACAAATCTGGCTGTTTGTGAAGTCCCATAGAAATAATGCAAGCTGAAAGTGCAATAAAGTGCAGTACCACACAACTGCCTAACATGTGCGTCATGTGTATGTATGCATCCAGATTGAATAATTGATATGTGGCATGTGTCACACTGTGGCACCCATAGAAATAACCGTAAATGGAGGACCAGTAAATTGTGATGTACTACATTTCTGGAATAGGACTTAGGCATATTCTTAAAGCAGTGAATAGCATGTACATGCATCACACTGTTTTGAAATAAAGTTTATATTGTAGACAAAAACGTTCAATGTATTTGACCACTGTTTTCTTTATCATCTTTTTGTCAGGTTCGTGAAGAACTTGTCTCAAGACAAAATCAATCTGAGTACATTTAAAGGAGAAGGAGAGCTGAGTGACATTGAACTTGATGAAACTGTTCTGATGGACCTTATGGATTTACCAACGTGGGTAGTACTTACTAAAGCTGTATGCAACAAAGTTACAATAAAGGTTAGTGTTTATATAGTGTTGCACCTCCAGCAATAGGCTATGATCCCTACCACTCATAATGGTTCCATCCAGGTAATGGATTTACCAACATGGGTAGTACTTACTAAAGCTGTATGCAACAAAGTTACAATAAAGGTTAGTGTTTATATAGTGTTGCACCTCCAGCAATAGGCTATGATCCCTAGCACTCATAATGGTTCCATCCAGGTAATGGACTTACCAACATGGGTAGTACTTACTAAAGCTGTATGCAACAAAGTTACAATAAAGGTTAGTGTTTATATAGTGTTGCACCTCCAGCAATAGGCTATGATCCCTAGCACTCATAATGGTTCCATCCAGGTAATGGACTTACCAACATGGGTAGTACTTACTAAAGCTGTATGCAACAAAGTTACAATAAAGGTTAGTGTTTATATAGTGTTGCACCTCCAACAATAGGCTATGATCCCTAGCACTCATAATGGTTCCATCCAGATAATGGATTTACCAACATGGGTAGTACTTACTAAAGCTGTATGCAACAAAGTTACAATAAAGGTTAGTGTTTATATAGTGTTGCACCTCCAACAATAGGCTATGATCCCTAGCACTCATAATGGTTCCATCCAGATAATGGACTTACCAACATGGGTAGTACTTACTAAAGCTGTATGCAACAAAGTTACAATAAAGGTTAGTGTTTATATGGTGTTGCACCTCCAACAATAGGCTATGATCCCTAGCACTCATAATGGTTCCATCCAAGTGATGGACTTACCAACATGGGTAGTACTTACTAAAGCTGTATGCAACAAAGTTACAATAAAGGTTAGTGTTTATATAGTGTTGCACCTCCAGCAATGGCTATGACCCCCAGCAATCATAATGGTTCCATCGAGGTAATGGACTTACCAACATGGGTAGTACTTACTAAAGCTGTATGCAACAAAGTTACAATAAAGGTTAGTGTTTATATAGTGTTGCGACCCCCAGCAATCATAATGGTTCCATCCAAGTGGTGATGCTACTTGGTTATATCATTTTACTTTAAATGATATTAAACCAAGTAACAAGTTCCGGGTAAGACCTGTATGTAGCAAGTCTTACCAACCATGTCTGTTTCCCATTGACAGTTTCTAATTTCGGCCTGATATACCATATACACATATTTTCTTAGTGGGTATTATGCATATATGGCAAAAAATGCTAGATTTCCAGTATACCTCCTGAAATTGATTGCGGAACAAGAAAAATCTATCAATGTCCCTCCATAGAGGGGTTCTGCCTAAATAATGATGGATTTCCCAGTATTGGCATCGTCGCAAACCACGACCATTTTACAGTACCGTATCAGTGATATACAATGCCTTGGCAAGAGCTGAGTACGTACACTGAAAACTGACTAGGCCAAGTTGGTTCTTGTTGCTGAAATTTTATTTTTGCCATCCTACAAACAAGATTGGATTGATACATGTATGAATATAAAATAATGATCTATAAATCTTGCCCCAAAGTGTCAAGCAGGGTTTGTGAGAGCATGGATTTGTTGTACTGTCAAACCGGGTGTCCGATACAATCATGAGTTTGTAGCAAGTACTAGTAGGTTACAACATGGATTATCTCAATATTATTACCCATGGTTACAACAAGCCAAGATTGGCTGATTCACGCGAGTTCACTCGAGATAAACTTAATTCCATTCACACAACCTGTAGTGATTGAAGCGTTGTTTACCATACTCTTGATTTTACAAGGAACTGAATCTGGGCTAAATGCTAATTAAGTACGACCTTTTAGCACCGTGTCTTCAGGTACATGAGTTAAGAATGCCGGGACGACTGCATTCATCACCCGTACTAGTATTAATACTCTGTACAGTACCAATTTATCAGCCCTTAATATAAATGTTCAACAAATCTTTTCCCATTCTTACTTTATACTCTTTAAGTTAACCCCATCAAATATTGGTTATCCGAGTAGATTTAAATAAGGCTAGTAACTTTTACTTGGGTCTTTTGAATCGCCCATTCATATTCACTCAGTGCATGCATCGGTACAACGTTTGCTGTTCATGCTAGCTAGCTGTGTTGGACTCAGTTGATCATCGTCGCTAACCACAGCCTTTTTACTGAAGCGTCAAAAATGCGCCGCGTGAAACTCCATCATTTCTGCTGTACTCCCCAATTCTAGTTTTAAGGACTTCTTTTGGGAAAGTTGTATGTGTGAGTTCCCTGTAGTTTTTCTGCGTTGCCGCAAACGCGACAGTTGCCATAATTCGCCAAAACATGAGGCCATTGCTGTTATCTAAATTGGTCAGATTATCATGATGTCATTGCTTATGAATATGTATTATGTGTATGTGAGGTATGGCTTTGATAGCCATAAGATGCCAGAGTTTTATTTCGAAGTGTAGAGAAGAAACAATAGTTCTGGTTTGCAAGAATGAGTATTGGTAGTAAAAAAGTATCTCCATTGAGGGATTCTGGTAGTATATACATGTAGAGTCTGAGACCCCTAAATAACATAATGGTTTCATCCAAGTGATGGCCTTCCCAGTATAGGTAGTAAGGCTGCGCAAATTTAATTCTTTGTTTGATGTTAGTGCACACCTATGTTTGATGGGGAGAAAACAAACAAAAATGCAAATTAGGTCAAACGGGGTCAAAAGGTTTCGTACATCAATTTTTGTAACTATACATGTCTACGTGTACATGTACATGTATGATGTACACACATACAATAGCTAATCCAAGCCCTACTATAGGTATAATGTAGTAACTCATAATCATACAGTATATGTAAATTTTACTAGCCTAAGGATTACATTGTAACATCATAATATAACCTTGATCAAACATTGTACAATGTAAATGTACAATGAATGAAAAAGTGAACATTTTTACCAGATTCAAGGTGAGGGTGGGGGTGGGGGGCGCTGGTGGTGGTGGTGGTTAATAATGGGGTGACACTATGAACAAGCACACCCACTGTTAATGATTTATTAAACCTCAAGATAAAAGACAATGGAATTTACATGTTTTCCTGTCTGACTTCCTCACAACGAAACATTTCTTAAATTTATTCTTCAGTCACAATAAAAAGAAAATTATAGTGCATTATACCGCTAGTCATGTACTCTTTATACATGCACCACATAGATATTTCTTTTTGTTGAATGAGACTTGATAATGTGCTGCTATACATGTAATTCTCCTGAAGTATGTAACTCATTGTATGTGTTTTATGCTAAACATTTTGTTTATCTCCAGGTTAATCACATAAAATGATCTGGTGTTTATACACTACCGTACATGTCAGTACTTTTGTAAAAACAACATTAAGTGACATTTGTCCAGAAACATTTTGTTAAATGCTTGTATGTGTACTTCTATGTGTAACTATCTCGCAATTTTGATACATTGTTTGAGTCAGAAGTTTGATATACAAAATGTTTACTTTGTATGTCTCCACTCCAACATGAGTCACATGCATTTCAAAGGTTAAATTATAACCATGTAGCAATATATACATTTGTATTGTTGCCTCTTGTGGCATACATATAGTTGGTCCATCCATTGACAAGTTTGCTGGGCAAAGTTGAAACCATGGCATCAAATATTCTGGATGTACATGTAAGAGAGAAGTTGAAGGACGACATGGTGACCTGCTCGATGTGTCTGGAGGTCTACAAAAACCCCAAGAGTTTACCCTGTCTTCATACATACTGCTTAGAGTGTCTGACTACATGGGTTGAAAAAAATGGTGGTAAGTTGACTTGCCCTGAGTGTAGACACAGTTGTAAAATTCCACCTGAAGGAGTTGAAAAACTGCCATCAAATTCTCTGATGACTAGTCTTATTGACTATCTAGGAACAGTGAAGGAAGTGAGTAAGAGTGATGATGGACCAGAGTGTGGTGGTTGTAAGGAAAGCATAGCAGTTACTAGATGTATTGACTGTGCTGAATGTCTGTGTGAAGGATGTACAAAAGCCCACAGAAATTTAGCTATGTCCTCAGACCATCAGTTGATTGATTTAGATCAATATACATCAGGAGAGTTTGGAGCCATCAACATACCACAACCTCCAGTCTATTGTCAAAAACATCCACACAGTCGTGTTGAAACCTACTGTACTGTCTGCATGGTCCCATTATGTATGAAGTGTGCCCTTGTTGAACATCCTCAACCACAACACAAACACAGGTACTTAGAGGAAGCTGCTGTAGATGAAAAACAACATATGCAGGCATTGGTAGACAAGCTGAAAGTCAAACTTGACTTGACAGGTCAGTGTGGTGAAAATAAGAAACGTGAACTCCAGAAACTGAAAATTAACTGTCAGAAAGTAGAAGGTGAGATGGAGCACCATATTCATAAAATCATCAACTATTTCCTACAACAGCATGAAGATTTGAAGAAGACATTAGAAGACCAGTCTCAACTGAAAACTCTAGAACTAGATGAAACTACTTTAAGAAGTGTGATTGAATATGCTGAACACCTGATTGAGTTTGCAAGCCCTGCACAATATCTGAAGTCACTAAGAGAAGTGAAAGAACGTATCACAACTCTACTGACAAATGAAAGTGCAGTAAAACCTGAAGATAATGTTACACTATCCTTTTCACCAAGTGAAAAAGTGTTCAGACAGAATGTAGGGGACCTTTTTACAAAAGTCCATACCACAGAAAAACCAACCAGGAGTAGTTACCCTCACAAACCTGTTACTCAAGGAGATAACACACTCGCAGTCTTTGCCGATTCTGATACAAAAGTCATATCTCAACCTTCAGAAGTTCTTGATGCAAGACCTAAGACAACCTTTTATCATGGCAGAAGAATGATTCCTAGATCTGATATATTACCATCACCATTTTATGCAAACTGTCCTCATGAACATTTAGACAGTTCTCACAGGATAAGAAGACATGATGGAACAGTAGCGAAGAGAAATCTAAAACAGGAAGAGAAAACTACTAGTGGACAAGCAGTCAAAAGTACTACAACATTGGTGTCTGCTTCAAAGACAACAATTGGTCCTGTCTCCAAGATAGTGAAAGTTGGTGATGAACAGACTGTTGTCATAACAACTAGAAACTCAGATGGCAGAGTGATAGATGGCTCAGACACACTTTCTATAAAAGTTACACATCCAGATAAAGTTACTCGTAAGATAAACCTGGTACAGGAGAAATATGGCCATTACTTGGTGAAAGTAAAGTGTGCACAAGAAGGCAACTATAAAGTAAAGGTTCGAGTAAATGGTGAGAAAGTGAATAGTTCATCATTTTACTTCACTGCATTTCCCAAACCTGGTACTTTTAAATCCTATGGTGCAAAGGGGTCTGAGCCTGGTCAGTATAGTGGCTGTAATGGAATTGCTATTAACTTGAATGGAGAAGTGGTGATTGCAGACACATTCAATCAAAGAGTGCAGATAGTGAACCGGAATAATGAATGCAGAGCTGTCATTTCATTTGATAATTTCCCAAATGTATTTGAGCCATGGGATGTAGCAGTATCAGCAGATGGCACATATTATATCACTGATGCTGAAAATCGTCAGGTGGTAGTAACCAATGAAAAGAGTGAACTCATTGGAACATTTGGACAGAATGAATTTGTGTGGGGTTCTGGAATATCCATCACCACAGATGGTCATGTGATCATTGCTGATGCTCTTCTACAGGGTGTTAGGAAGTACACAGTTAATGGAAGACATGTCGCTGATTGTCAAGTTTATGGTCCTAACAATGAAAAGTTTGAAAAACCATGGTGTGTGGTTGTCAACAGTAGAAATCAGGTGATTGTATCAGATATCGACAAAATGTGTGTTATTGTGTTAGATGCACATTTGAGATACATGTTCTCAATTGGTAATGATGATATCATGCCCAACATAGATGATATTGGAGCTGTTGAAGTTGACAGTGAAGACAATATTTATGTCAAAGTTATAGGTGGTATCAATAAATGTGATAGCAATGGGAAGTTTATCTGTCATTTCAAGGTATCTACTCCAGTCGGGGGATATCTTGCTGTCAGTAAGGATGAACCGAAGTGCCTTGGTATAACAAATGATAATAACAGTTGGTATGTTTACTACCTGTAGACAGTATTGCTGTATAAATAATGGCATACTCTAATCATAACATACCAGTAGGAGAAATCTACTGAGTAAACAACTAGTCCTGTTTACAAAACTAACTCAGTCAGTTCAACTGCAAAGTGAGATTAACTGTCCTGCTCGTGATAAGAACAGTCACAGTTTGGTCAGTTGTGTGTTTAATGCATGTGCCATGTGAGGATAGGCGTGGATCTTGAAATTCATTCACTCACATCAAGATTGCCCTGCACACAGTTGTGACTTGCATCGTCTACCCAAAATGTATATGTCACCTGTCACCAATCTTGCATTCTGATTAGTCGAGAGCCCTGCAGATATGGAGACATATTTTTCACCAACAGCTACATGTATTCTTATTGTATCACATGATCACTGCAATTCCCCTTGTAAGCAAACCTAAGAGACAACTAGAAATCCCAATTTTATTGTCAATTGTACAAAATGTTTTGACGAAGTCACACTATTTCCACTTCCTTTTGAAAGTTGTATAAGTTCCTTGTAATGGTTCGCTTGTAATGGTACATCGTAGCAACAAATCATATTCCTTGATGCATCAAAGATTTTCTAGTTGAAACCATTTAGACTTTCTCGGCATACATTATCAACTCAAGGATCTTTAAGTTTACACTCTGAAATAACTGACTTGTAACTCATTTTCCTAACTTGTTAATGTATTGTTTTATTTCACTGTACTTTTTATAGGAAATTACCAAGTCTGTGTTTTTCTAAAAAAAAATACTTCTGCCATTAGACTATGCTATGGTGTCCAATCCATGACAAAATTACAACTCCTCATTTTGCTATTCTTATTTCAATTTTACAACACAAATATCTATTTTTCTGTTCTATATTCCATTTTACAATTCGTCATTCCAAAACTGAATGCAATTAAACAACTGAACTTTCATTTCTGAATGAAATTTTACAACTCAACTTTCCATTTTTTAATTTTAAATTTGTATTCTATTTTCCATGTTTAATTCTGTATTCTATTGTACAGTTCGACATTCGATTACTCTGCTTCCTGTTTCAACACTGGTAACTTTCCAATCCCTAAGGTTAACCTTTCAATTAGTCAACACAACTTCAAGTATGCATCTATTAAAACCTGCAACTCTGTGCCTATGTTTGTAAGAACGATAAACAATAGACATAATTTTAAGAAAAATTTAAAGCAGTATCTTCTGAGGGAATAACCTTTATCTGTTGTCTCTTTCAATTTGCCACTGTAATTTTATTTCTGTATATTAGAACTTGTGCTTGTTTCCTGTTCTTATTTTACTATTTTTTTCCGTTATGTTTATAAGCTTCCATATAATTTTGCCACCAACACTTCTCTTTATTTACTAAGAATTGTATTTTTGTTGTTATTGTGAAACTCGTACCAGCCCAAATTTGTATTTATTATCTACATGTATGGTCCATGGACATTGATTAGTTCCTACGAACTATTTCCATGGCCCTCACCAGAAATGTTTTATCCGTTGCTTTCAGAGTTTGTGTATATATTTTTCTCTTCTGGTGGAATAAATTTCAATTCAATTCAATTCAATTCAAATGACTTTCAATGTTATGGCTGCCATATTTTTAGTATAAATATAATATTATATATATATATATATATATATATATATATATATATATATATATATATATATATATATATATATATATATATATCATATATATATATATATCATATATATATAATATATATATCATATATATATATATATCATATATATATATATATATATATATATATATATATATATATATATATATATATATATATATATATATATATATATATATATATAATGTAGTAACAACCCTACTGTACATGTAGGTTTGTAATGTAGTAACCAGCCCTACTGTAGACCTATAATGTAGTAACAACCCTACTGTAGGTATCTAATGTAGTAACAACCCTACTGTTACATGTATGGTGCGTAATATACAGTAGCTAGATCTAGACTATATATAAGATATGTTGAACCATCTACATGTAAACCCCGATATGAGTGCTAGCTAATATAGCATGGCATAGGGGAATGTCATCTTACAGACTATATAGCGAGATCAACTCATAGGCATAAATTTTACTGTCAACATCAAAAGCTAGCTAAGTAGCTTGTTCACACATTTTACAATATACATTTTGTTCATGTACAATGAATGAAAAAGTTAACATTTTACCTGATTCAAGTTTGAGTGGGGCTGGGAGGGGGGGGGGGTGAAGCATGGAGTGACATTATGTACATGTAGCACACCCACTGTTAGTGACTCATTAAACCCCTCAAGATAAAAGACAATGGGATGTACAATATTCTTGTGTGACTTCCTCACCACAAAAGTATTTCATATATACATGCACAATATATAATTTTCTCAGTATGTACCTCAATGTGTTTGTTTTAAAACAATTTGTTAATTTCCAGGTTAATCACATAATATGAATAATTATGTGATCTGGTGGTTATAAACTACATGTCAGTACTTTTGTAAAAACAACATTCAGTGACATTTGTCTGCAAACTTTTGATGAGTGCTTGTATAGTATTACATGTATGTGTCACGATAATTACATAATTTAGATACATGCATTGTTTTGAGTGTGAAGTTTGTTATACAAAAAATTTACTTTGGATGTCTCCACTTCAACACTTGTCACATGCATTTCAAAGGTTAGAATTGTAACCATGGAACAATATATACTGTCGGCACTTAGTTAACATACATTGTAGTCTATCATCAAGTTTTGCTAGTGAAAGTACGGCAAAACCATGGCATCAAATGCTCCGGACATAAGGGATAAGTTGAAGGACGACATGGTGACCTGCTCACTGTGTCTGGAAGTCTTCAAAACACCCAAGAGTTTACCCTGTCTTCATACATTCTGCATAGAGTGTCTGACTACATGGATTGAAAAAAATGGTGGTAAGTTGACTTGCCCTGAGTGTAGACTCAGCTGTAAAATTCCACCTGAAGGAGTTGAAAAACTGCCTTCAAATTTTCTGATGACTAGTCTTATTGACTATCTAGGAACAGTGAAGGAAGTGAGTAAGAGTGATGATGGACCAGAGTGTGGTGGTTGTAAGGAAAGCATAGCAGTTACTAGATGTATGGACTGTGCTGAATGTCTGTGTGAAGGATGTACAAAAGCCCACAGAAATTTAGCTTTGTCCTCAGACCATCAGTTGATTGATTTAGATCAATATACATCAGGAGAGTTTGGAGCCATCAACATACCGCAACCTCCAGTCTATTGTCAAAACCATCCGCATAGTCGTGTTGAAATCTACTGTACTGTCTGCATGGTCCCATTGTGTATGAAGTGTGCCCTTGTTGAACATCCTCAACCACAACACCAACACAGGTACTTAGAGGAAGCTGCTGTAGATGAAAAACAGCAAGTGCAGACATTGGTAGACAAGCTGAAAGTCAAACTTGACTTGACAGGTCAGTGTGGTGAAAATAAGAAACCTGAACTCCAGAAACTGAAAATTAACTGTCAGAAAGTAGAAGGTGAGATGGTGCACCATATTCATAAAATCATCAACTATTTCCTACAACAGCAAGAAGATTTGAAGAAGACATTACAAGACACTTTCAATGATAGCAATGAGGAACTCAAGTCTCAACTGAAAACTCTAGAACTAGATGAAACTACTTTAAGAAGTGCGATTGAATATGCTGAACACCTGATTGAGTTTGCAAGCCCTGCCCAATATCTGAAATTTCAAAGAGAAGTGAAAGAACGCATCACAACTCTACTGACAAATGAGAGTGATTCAGAAGTAAAACCTAAAAGTAATATTACAATGTCTGTCTTTTCACCAAGCAAAGAAGTGTTACGACAGAATGTAGGTGAAATTTTGACAAAAGTCAATACCACAGAAAGTCAAACCAAAGCTATTCCGTTTGCTCCTCCTCGGGCTCAGAGAGATGTTTCTCCAGGAGATGATTCACCAGCAGTCCATGGCAATGATTCTGGTTCAAAAGTTGCTTCACAAGCTGCAAAAGTTGTTGATGTGAGACCTAAGACATATGCAGCTGTTTGTGACAGAAGAGTGGTTCCTAGATATGATAGATCACAGTCACCATCGTCTGCAAACTATCCTGACAAACATCTCACAGACAGCCATGATAGAACCGTAACAAAGAAAAATCTACAACAGAAATGGCCAAATAGAAGTGAACAACCAGTGAAAAGTACAACAACGTCTGCTTCAAAGACAACAATTGGTCCTGTCTCCAAGATAGTGAAAGTTGGTGATGAACAGACTGTTGTCATAACAACTAGAAACTCAGATGGCAGAGTGATAGATGGCTCAGACACACTTTCTATAAAAGTTACACATCCAGATAAAGTTACTCGTAAGATAAACCTGGTACAGGAGAAATATGGCCATTACTTGGTGAAAGTAAAGTGTGCACAAGAAGGCAACTATAAAGTAAAGGTTCGAGTAAATGGTGAGAAAGTGAATAGTTCATCATTTTACTTCACTGCATTTCCCAAACCTGGTACTTTTAAATCCTATGGTGCAAAGGGGTCTGAGCCTGGTCAGTATAGTGGCTGTAATGGAATTGCTATTAACTTGAATGGAGAAGTGGTGATTGCAGACACATTCAATCAAAGAGTGCAGATAGTGAACTGGAATAATGAATGCAGAGCTGTCATTTCATTTGATAATTTCCCCAATCCATTTGCGCCAATGTGGGATGTAGCAGTATCAGCAGATGGCACATATTATATCACTGATACTGGTAATCGTCAGGTGGTAGTAACCAATGAAAAGAGTGAACTCATTGGAACATTTGGACAGAGTGAACGTGTGCGGGGTTCTGGAATATCCTTGACCAGAGATGGCCATGTGATCATTGCTGATTCTAATCTACCTGGTGTTAGGAAGTACACAGTTGATGGAAGACATGTAGGTGACTGCCAAGTATATGGTCCTAACAATGAAGAGTTTGAATTGCCATGTTGTGTGGTTGTCAACAGCAGAAATCAGGTGATTGTATCAGATATCGACAAACGGTGTCTTGTTGTGTTAGATTCAGACTTAAGATATATGTTCTCAATTGGTAATGATGATACAGAGTCCAACAGGATAGATAACATTCAAGGAGTTGATGTTGATAGTGAAGACAATATATATGCCAATGTGGGAGGTACTATCAATAAATATGCGAGTTATGGAAAGTTTATCTGCCATTTCAAGGTACCTACTCCAGTCTGTGGATATATTGCTGTTAGCAAAGATGAGCCCAGTCGAATTGCCATAACAAGTAACAACAATTGGTATGTTTACTACCTGTAGACATGAAGGATTCCTAGCTGTGATCATTACCCACATACAGTACTCTCAAGGTACCAGTAGGAGAACTCTACTGAGTAAACAACTTGTTTTGTCCAATTTACGAAACTAACTCAGTTCAACTGCAAAGTGAGATTAACTGTCCTGCTTATAAGAACAGTCACAGTGTGGTCAGTTGTGTGTTAACATTTTACATGTATGTGCCATATGAGGATGGGGGTGGATCTTGAAATTCATTCACTCACATCAAGATTGCCCTACACACAGTTGTGACTTGCATCATCTACCAGTATCAGACGAGATCACACTGAAAACGTGAGCGAGATGTCAATGTACTGTCCGCTGCATGCGTTGCTACATTTGCCGGATGGAAATTGGGGTTACCTCTGAACAGTGTGCTTGGGTCTTGAAGGCTCCGTAATTAATGTTGGAGTTAGGAAATGTCTGAATTTTTGGCAGGCAAGGCGTAATTTAGCAGAAAAATCCACCCAACCACAGTGCCACTATCACCCAACTTTGTGATTCAGATCTGAATGGCTTCCGTCTATTTACGTTTATGTTTAATGCAGGAATTGTAGCTTTGCTTCCAGTTAAACATTGGAATGAAAAAAAGTACAAACACTGAAGAGTAAGTCCTCAAAATCACATCAAACGCTACAATTATTGCAGTTACTTTGGCCCAAATATCGCGTTATTTTAGGTGATGAAACGTAATATCTCAACTACATACATAAACAACGGCCCCCTAATTAGGATTAAAAGATTATTGCTACAGCAAATAAGTGACGTCATCACATCAAGGGAAAAGCCGCCATTTCTAGTGTGTTCTTTATAGGAGTCTGAGATTCTAATAGGTGTCAAACTGACCATATGCATGATGTTAGCCTTTCAATGCTGATTTATGAGACCAGCCACCTAATCTTATGTCCATAGTAAACATAAATTTCAGGGGCCAAAGTCTGGTATTTTATGAAGTACAAACTACTATCACCATAACAACAATGTTCTTAATATTAGAAGCAGAAACTATTCTGTCTATTTGATTTTTAATCTACATAATGACTTCTGTTTGGACTTCTAAGCACAAGTTCAAGGAGTGGCGCAAATCCTTGCTACCCGAGGTCATTTTTAGCACAACTGAACTGAGGTTAGGTTCAGTAGTGCTATAGGGATCGCCTGGTGTGTGTGTGTGTGTGTGTGCGTGTGTGTGCACGCGCGCGCATCCATGTGTGTGTGTGTGTGTGTGTGTGTGTGTGTGTGTAAACGACTTAAAGTCAAAAATTGCTGGACTGATTGCTTTGATATTTGGTGGTCATGTTACTTCTGGTGTCTAGTTATGAATTGTTCAAATAAAAATGATTGCATCAGAGATGTGGGTTTGGGGTAAAAAAAAATGTGATTTTTGGTCAAAAACTCCAAAGGTACTGGGCAGATTGGCATGAAATTTGATGGGAACATTCAGAGGGGTGATTTGATTAAGATTTGTTCATGACATGACGATTCCCTTAGTAATATGCAAATTAGGGCTAAAAATATGTCTTTTTGGTCAAAACCTATAATTCCAAAACTACTCAGCAGATTGGGCTGTAATGTAATAGGGATGCATCTTTTGGTATATAGATGAAGAAATATTAAGCATATAATGATTTCATCAGTAATATGCAAATTAGGTGTAAAAATGTTAATTTTGGTCAGTGAGATTGAAACTTGGTCAGATGTGTTGTGCTACAAACGCTATTGGTGGTATATTTCAGGTATAACGGCTTGCAGTTATTAAAATGATCTCTCACATCAACATCATATGAAAGGGTATTTTTGGCAAATAACATACCGGTACTTATATGAAACTGGTCTGGACTTTGTATGGTGCTTCGATATCCAAAAGTTTATTCACCTATATCAAAATTTCCTTGCAGACAGTTGTGACCTGTCGCCAACTTTAATGGAAATCATTCACTTCTGGTTGCATAAATTTGTGTCCACAATTGTTTGGGGGAGGGGGGGGGGTATGTGGGGGTGTAAGGCGGAGTCGTGAAGTTCATTCACTTACAAGATTGTCCTGCAGACAGTGTTGACTACTGATATTTATCTAGTGTTACTACGTCATGTATAATAGAATTAATTCACATTAGGCCTAGAATTTATTAATGGGTGTAATTATCTTCTGAGATCTGAATTGCATCAAATATATCATGTACATATGTTTCAATTACATTACAATTTGTGAAATGTGGTTGAACCAAATCAAATCTGTTTCCATTTCCTTTGGAAAGTTATATAAATTTCTATTCACTTGTAATTTGCTAACAACAAAACATACTCCTTCATCCATGAAAGATTTTCTAGTTGAAACCATTTAGACTTTCTGGAAATACCGGTACATTATCAACTCAAGGAAATTAACACTGTGAAATAACTGATTTTCCTTACTTGTTAATGTATTGTTTTATTTTCAGTACTTGTTAAGGAAATTACCAAGTCTCTGTTTTTGTAGAAAAATACCTCTGCTATAGTCTAATAGCAGAGGTATTTTTAAGAAACTCCATAAACGGAAGGGAGAAATTTATAGAGTACTGTGAATCTGGAAATTTTCGCTAGTTTCGCTGGAAAACAAAAAAGCAAAAATAAGTAGGAATTAAAATGCCTTCTTTGTTCTTGTACATAAACACAATGTACAAGTCTGGTAGTACAAAGTAGTCTTTGTGTGAGAACTAGC
Source organism: Glandiceps talaboti (assembly GCF_964340395.1). NCBI lineage: Eukaryota > Metazoa > Hemichordata > Enteropneusta > Spengelidae > Glandiceps > Glandiceps talaboti. The sequence continues at coordinate 16,510,799 of NC_135565.1, read as the reverse complement.
TGAAGACCATAAAATCGCAAAGTTTGTACTAGCAGTAGTAGTTACCATGCACTACACCATCATTTTGGTGCGGAACCTCAATGACAAAAATATCTTGACAAAAACACAGCTTTAAATTTACCTTACATGAATTTTACTTGTATAGACCAATTAATACAATTATATATTTGAGTGGAATTTGAAAACAAGAAGCCGATTTAAATATGGTGAAAGTGAAAGGTCTGCCAATGTATAATAGTAACGGTAATACAAATGGGAAAAGAGTAAGTCATTCCAGTGTACCTTTTCCAAAAATCCTCCACCAAGAATGAGTCATGGATTTCAAAATTACTCATTTGCCCCTTTATAAAAGAACGAAGTCTGCTTTTTTCATGAATTTATGATATAGTTGTTAGTATTTGAGTAGTTTTATTATTAATATCATTTGAGAGGGATAAATTAGAAAGTCTTTCCCACAGAGGATAGCACCAGTAGAACCATGAAATGGAAGACAAAAATGAATCAAGTTGTTTTGTGAGGTGGATTTTACTCAAAGGGAATAGGAGAAAGTGAAATCAAGATTTGGAAATAATAAAGAGATGATACTTGATAATCCTTGTATTTTCTTGAAGTGCACTTGTGTCTAAGAAGGATATCAGAGTCACTAAGAATGATGCAGAAAGTGAATATACCCATGACATGGGAGTGCTAGTGTGATGTCCTCAGAGTACATGTATTGGGATGCACAATATACCCATGACATGGGAGTGCTAGTGTGATGTCCTCAGAGTACCCCATGCTGGGAGTACATGTATTAGTATGATCGAGTGCTTGCTGTGTATATGTTCTCTGCAGACACATGTTCATGAGTGTAGCGGCTGGTCATACAGGCACATATACATGTACGTACGTACGTACAAACACACTTCCATACACATACATGCGTACATACACATGTACATATACATGCGTGCGTACGTACGTACGTACGTACGTGCGTGCGTGCATGCATGCATGCATGCATACATACATACATACATACATACATACGTACATACAACATACATGCATGCATGCATACAGACAGACAGACATTCACGGACACAGATGCAGACACACACACATAACATGAATCTTATCAGATTTTAAATAAATACAACTTTATTCAATAACCAATATTGTTACTGAATGTGCACATCAAGTCAACATATTGTCATTGATTACAACTCATTGATTGTATACATTGTTTATTCTATATCATGACAATCTGGTGCCCAAAATATGAATCAAAATATTTCCTGATATTTTATCAATTATGTTTGAGGATGTATAATTATATTATTGATCAATATTTTTCATCATTCAGCTGAAAAATACTTGTGACTTAAGATTTTGTCACCACTCATGTATCAACGTAGTGACAAAGCCCCTTAGGTGACTTGTCTTTTCCTTGGCTGAATGAAGAAAAATATTGAGGATTTTTTTTTAAAAAGTGTGTTTTGTGTACATGCATACTGAAACCATGGGAACAGATTTTTATCTGTGAGAAGATTACAAAGATGTAACGGTATTTTTATTTACAAACTATATTAGACTAAAGATCATTCTTAATATCAATCTTCAAAAGCAGAAGCTGTGTACTCCACAATGCTTTTTTCATTTTGAGCGTGCACTCTTACTATATATGTAGAGTCTATGCTTTTAATATGTTTCTGACGATGAAGGAAATGATGTACATATACATGGTTTCAGTGTGGCGCCAAAGTAATACAGACTTGCTACGTGAAGCATTATAATGTTATGAAGTCCAGTCACTTGATATTCTATACTATGGCATGAAACCGTATGTTCTAACTTTTCATCAATTGACAGAGTCCACCTTCAACACAGATGGCTAGATAAACGTACTAGCACTGTCGTGTAGTTTCAGTGACTCGAGTGAGGTAATTTAGTCCTGATATGTTTTCATTTAATTAAGAGTAAATTAAAAGTAGCGGGTATCTATAAGCAGTGTTCCCACTCAGGTTTACCTGTGTACTGGCACAGTAACAGTGATTATCTTTGCAAATATATAGATTGTACACCTACATATGCATAATATGGTATTTGCCAGTAAAGATTATTACAAATAAAGGGGATGTTGTATATTTTATGTAGTCACAGTGAAAGACGGTATGGGGAAGAAATAATAATATATCATGTTTTAGTCATACAGGTGGTTATCTCTTGCTTTACTAGTACAAGCCATTTGGAAATTAATGTGAAAGTGACAAACATTGAAGGCAAATCAACCTCCATTTTTGAACCTGTGTCTGTCTGTCTGTCTGTCTGTCTGTCTGTCTGTCTGTCTGTCTGTCTGTCTGTCTGTCTGTCTGTCTGTCTGTCTCTGTCTGTCTGTGTCTGTCTGTATGTATGTATGTATGTATGTATGTATGTATGCCTGTCTGTCTGTCTGTCTGTCTGTCTGTCTGTCTGTCTCTGTTTGTCTCAGTCTATCTCTGTCCCCCTCTCCTCTCCTCCCCTCCCTCCCACCCTCTTGCCATCAACCGGCATACATTCTTGACTCCTTCAAGAACCTGAGAAAGATTGCTATCAATGCTGGCAAATGGTGATATTCTAAAGCAGACAATTAAATTCTTGGGTTTCACTCTGGAGCCAAATTAGAATGTACTTAATATGATCTTTCCCAAATAGTTCTTCAGTTAATAATGGTAAAATGTCTCATTTCTTATCTTGATTCTGGTTTAATGAGAAAATTAAGCTGTATTTCCTAAGACTGTCTTCAGCTTGCAGCTTCTACTAAATATTGTTTTATACTTATAGTCGTTGGCTCTCGCTGTCTCAGTTGAGCTGAAATCCTCCGCATCATTTTCTAACCATGATTTCTTATTAAGAAACTCATCTGCTCGTGAATTCGTAAATCTCTGTCCTAAGAGAAACAAGAACGTTCATTTCTTATCCTGACTTCAAGAGAAACATAAGCCGTATTTCCTATGACAGTCTTCAGCTGGTAGCGTCTGCATACTACATTGTGACTAATAAATTTCCATTGAAGCCTAGCTGAATACAATCTGTCTTACTCTAACAAATGAAAAGGCCATTATACTTTAAAGGGTAGAGTGTGCTTTGATTGAGTTTCAGTTCACTTAAATCTGACTTTATAGAAATACACTCTTAGTGAACCATTGATGTGACATGAAGGATTTATTTAGTTTATAAGGTTGAGTTTACACAAAGTTGTAGATTTTAATTTGACAGCAAGTTATACAAAACTACATGTATGTACGAACCCAGGTCAATTTTCTATCTTTTTCGGACACAAAATTTGGAATGACATCCCTGTAACTCTTTTTATTTGTATATAGTTTCAAACAAATCTTCAACCAACATCTACTGGTGCAGTATAACTCATCAACTGTATACTTGTAATATTAATCATGTGTACATAATACATTTTTTGAGTCATATTGAGTACCTTGCTGTGAATTTCTGTATATAAATATGTGAGGGGACAGGCCCAGACTAGCTGTAAGCTAGTTCCTGACTCCCCATTTACCCACTGTTATATTTATTTGGGGTAAATAAACTGATTATTATATTAACTTCTTCAACTTTACTGTGTATGCACATAACTTGGATGTACATGTATGATTGTATATATAAAGTACACATATAGGAAGATCTAAAAATCCTGCACATTGCCAACAAGAACCCAAAAATGTGCCCTGAAAGATGGAAAAAGCATAATTAGATAGTAGGGAATGAGGTAAATAATTCTACACTCTGTATATAGATTGATAAGATGGTGTACATGTCATCTTGTCTACTGTACATGCATTTACTCAATGTGCTGTCATAGAATCAGTACACCTGAATTAAATGGTCATGGTTTCAGGTTATCAAGGTGAAAGTATATATATTGTGTATCGCTTGGTAAGATGCATGTCATCTTGAAATGTCTTGTACTTTGAATATTATGAGTACTTGTACAATGTACACTTGAAATAGCAAGGTTCCAGGCTGATATGATACATGCATATCTTGGTGAGATGGTATTCATGTCATTATGTATTCATTTTGTCTGTTTTCATTGTACTTTGACGAGTATGAGTACACTTGAAATAGACATGGTTCCAGGGTGATATGCTAGACATACATGCATATCTTGGTAAGATGGGATCATATGTCATTATGTATTCATTTTGTCTGTTTTCATTGTACTTTGACTAGTGAGTACACTTGAAATAGACATGGTTCCAGGCTGATATGTCAGACATATTACATATATGCATATAGCTTGGTAAGATGGTGTCCATGTTACAGGTACCTGTATCTTGTCTGTTTTTCATTGTACTTTGACTAGTATGTACATATAAAATGGACATGGTTCCAGGCTGATATACCAGACATATATGAGTCACAAAGTTAATTGAAATGTCCCAGTACATGCATATGAACTGAAATGGTAACAGTTACTAATACTTCCTGTATGTAAGGGTTGTAGTCACCCGAGATTGTAAACTGATTGGAAAATAGCGGACATGAATAAACAGGAAATCTGATTCACTACATTTTGTAAGTGGGATTGAATTTAGAAGTACATGTACATCGTAATGATGTCACTGATAAAATTATTATTACATGAAGTGACTGTGTCCTATCAATATGGAAGTCAGTGTACCCACGAAGTTGAACTCCAAGCCAGTTGACATACCACTAATGCAAACAGCAATTTCTTAGTTATGACCAGTGTGTCCTCTATGCCAATTTAACACGCCACTAAGGCCTGAAAAAAAAATTGTTTGGTTCCGGTTATCTGACCCCACCTAGTTTTTTCACAATGACTCTAAACTTTTTTTTTACGTATTCGAGAAAAAAAACAATATTGTGAAGTTTCGCAAGAAATAACTTGGATATGGAAACTGACATCAACTTAAAAAGACAATATAAAACTGTTCTTCCTATCTGTTATGGCTTTACATCTGATGAGAAGAAACCAATAACACAGAGACGGTATGGAAAACAATGGAAAACATAACTACCTGAACTAGACACTCGTGTACAGTATATGGAAAAAAACATGAAAAAAATGAATAAATAAAAAATCTACCTACCCCACCTATTCTAAAATAGAGCATAATCGGAACCACACAATTTTTTTTTGTAAGGCCTAACGCACACCAACATTTGGGCCTATCCCCTACTATGTGATGACTTACAAGAAAACAGTTTTTATAATTTTGATTGATCTGAAGTTAATATAATCACCAACAATTGAAATAAGGTTGACTTTATAGGTTTGCTGAAATGGGGATCTTTATTACAATATTTACATCATGTATAACTACCCCGAGGGGGGGGGGGCAGTACCAGTGGTCAGCTCTGGTAGGAGTGTGTGTCCAGTGCTGGGGACCCCAGGCCCCATTTTAGACCCACTTTGACCAAAAAACAACAGTCCGTTTTAGACCATTACAGTTTTTTTAAAAGATGAAATCTTAGACCAAAATACATTTTCCTTAGGAGGCAACATTTTTGAACAATTAATGGCACTTATGATTAGAGGAGAATGGACCACATTTTAGACCACTCAAAATAAAAAATAATGCAAAGTTGTCCCTGTTTTAGACTCTTCAGCTAGAAAAAAAACAGACCCCAGTTTAGACCAAAGTGTTAGAAAACACACCCCAAAAGGCAGCACATATAGTTATACTCAAATAAGGGGAGTATATAAATAAGGGCATCTGTATTCTGCAGTGTTGTAGAAGAAATATCAGCTTTGGTTTGTGAGAATGATGGATTACTATTGTGTGTGTGCCAGTTCCCTGCATGTAATAACACATATAAATCCATTATTGAATAGCTGATGTTCTGTTTCCATGGTGATGTTGCACCAAAGTGTGAAATACTAGCACTTGTTTTCTACTTATAGTAGAACTATCAAAACTGTAAGATTTCTTGAATATTATGAGCACCTGTGAATTTAATATTGGTTTTAGGGGAGGTGATAAGTTGTAAGTAATTGATGTACCTGTAGTATGTACATGGTATATCTTTAGTATGAGGCAAAGCATACATTTTCAATTGTGAATGTTTGGTTGTCTCAGAAAAATAATTTGGAAGTGCCGAGTTTTCTATCTACTCCTTGAAGTGCTAGTAAAATGTATATCTATAATTTGAAGTATAAGGCCAAAAAAAAAAAAAGAGGAAAAAAAAAAGAATTGATTCTGATCAGGACATTTTGTCTAAAGTGGTGTGATGATGTGATTTTTTTAAACTGTCAAACCTGTCACTAAATCTACTATTTATGGCAGTTACTGTTCTTTTTATACATTAGAGCAAGTGTGAATGTGGGGCAGATGTCATTTGCTTGTTCTTGATTGGCTCTGCAGTTGTCTTCACTACTACAGCAATTGATGAAGGGAGTGTTATTTTAGTGTTTTCCGTCGGATCTGCAGACTGCATGGGCTAGACAAACATGTAAAAAAAAGTCCTTTAAAATGATCATGCAGTATATTCCAGTATAGAGTAATAGTATTATCTCTGTTCTTATTACTTTTTAGATACCATGGACAAAACTTAAAACACACCCAGCATGTTTGGTAAGTTGTACAAATTTTGTATCTTGTAAATTTTGCCATTAAAAGTACATGTATGTATGGAAGATAATCATACACCAGCTGTCAGATTACCATGCATGGTATAAATAACCTGAATCAGATTATTTATATACCACAGAAATGAAGATTACAGATATTAATAAATGTAGTATATATATACAAATTTATTATTATTAGAAATATTGTATGGATGATAGTGAGTTGATAGACTAGCTACTGTCAGATTACCATGCATGGTGTAGTTCACCTATAGTCAGATTACATTTATACAACAGAAATGAAGATTAGAAATGATAAATGTGGTACAAATGTTGTTATCAGAAGTATGTATGGAAGATAATCATCCAACAACTGTCAAATTACCACCACATACGGTATGATTAACCTGAATCAGATTATTTGTATACCACAGAAATAAGTACTACAGGTAATAAGCCATCAATTGGTACCAGTAAAACATAATGTCAATGAAATTAAAAAAATAGCCATGACAGTATAAAAGTATAGAATGTATATCCTAAAAATTATCCATTGACAGGATTTTGTATAGCGTTTACAACCATAATGTAGTTCTGAGTATAACTTAGGTATGGAAATGTATGCATGTTTACAAGATTCCAACTTCTGCTACCCTAATGTGAACATAAGCCGTACTTAACCTTTTAATGACTTGGTTTCTGTATAAAGCTATATGTAATTATGTATTTATGTAGAGTGTCAGGCTTTAAAGGGTGAAAGTACAGTTATACAATGTAATTGTACAAATATACTCTTATCTCAATTTGTCATGTCATGCACATATTTGGTGCATATATACAATCCTTTGGCAAATGGCTCTGATGTAGATGTATACATTTATGTTGTGGAAAATAGGGAAAACATAAGATTCATGAAATTCAAATTATGTAACAGTTATATTTTTCATTTTGTTTTGCCAGTATTTGGATCAAGTGGAAGTAGAAATGAAAATCACAGATGAACTAAGACATCCATGTGAATTTATACCATTACATAGGTGAGTGAAAACAACTGACATTGTCACATGTCCCTATCAGAAGTAAGTATCCATGCTAAAATACAAACTTTTTGCACAAAATCAATCATTTGTATAAGAAGGAGAATCAATTTTCACATGATTGGTATATGTTTAAATCCAAAATATTTCTATTAAAAAATCATTCCAATGAGAGGAAATAAATAAAATATTACTGGTATACAATGTATATTATGTTACAATCCAAAAACAATGTTTTAAATAAAAAAAATTCGTAAGATAGAAAATAATTTTATGATATACATACATGTATATGTTAAAATCCAAAAACAAAGTTTAAAAAAATTCTAGCGAGAGAAAATTATTGCAGTATGATTTGTATGTGTATGTACTTTAAGATCCTAAAACTATGTTGAAAAGAAAAATTCCAAAGAGAAGATCTGAAAAGATATGTGAGGAAATGATTATATACTGCATTATATTACTGGGTAAACTAAGAAAATATTGTCGTTAACAACATTGTCGAAATGGGTTGGGGTGGCTTGGGGTATTGGAAATCAGATGTCAGCTGTGAGTGTAACATTACTCAAATGTTGTATATACCCCCAGACAGCAGTCAATGATTTGTATCAATTTCATTTGAAGTAATCCATCTTACTCATAGACCAGGAGTTAAGTTGCTAGCAGGTATTTCAATCATTCAGTTGGGAAGAAATGCAGTTAATAATGAAATGGTGATTGAATATACCGGTACCCATATGCAACTTATCTACATAGCCTACCTTTTTTGAGTAGTTTGTGAAAGAGTTTATTCATGATAACAGAACTTACTTAGTTACTTTAAGTAGATGCAATGAATGAATGACATGAGCACTCACATCCAACTCATCTACATAGCATACCTCTTTTGAGTAGTTTGTGAATAAGTTTATTCATGACTGTTCTTCATAGCATTAGACAGGTGTTCTCTCTAGAGAAAGTAATCTTCACAAGGGTAGCATGCAAGAATGAATGTTTGGGACTCTGAGTTCATAGCTACAATGTATGACTAAAAGGTCTCCTTAAAGTCAAAGCAATGCATCTTTCTACAGTAATGTATTTCCTAAAATATTTTTTGTATGTTAGGTCGGGGTAAGACTGGAGGTGACTCAGAATTGACTCAACTGGCTAAGTGTGAACCCCCCCCCCCCCCCCATGCCTTGCCTATAGTTTATATACCTTTGTTGTACACAAAAAGTGTAATTTCACATTTTAGATTTCATTTTTAAGGCCTGTTATCATTACATATCTTCTTTTTCATGAATAGTCTAATTGTCATGGTTGTCTAAATTATGATTCATATGTCATGTACATGCTTGTAATAATTTCAGTATGAGCGGATTTGGTTTGATAGCAACAAACTAGAATACATAAATCATAGTATGTCATGTACATACCAGTAATAATTTCTGTATGAGCAGATTTGGTTTGATAGCAATAAACTAGAATACACATAAATCATAGTATAGTCAAATGTAGTTTGATTACTGTTGTCACATATTTCAGAATATTTATGTCAAGAGTCTGGTAATGTCATAGAGCATTGCAAAATGTCTGTATTATTGACTGACTGAGTTAGATAAGTAAGATAAGAACATTCCAGAAAGTACATGTACACATGGTGCAGGTATATCGTATGTCTTATTGTCTCAATTGAATATTGCACCTTACACTTTAGTGTACACCTAACACACAGTCTCTGCCTCATTGAAGTCTATTATCTAGCTCCATGTACTCTTGATAATTAAATTATAGATCCCTCTAATCTCTCTTATGTCTAGCATGTCATGCACATGTACATGTCTGTACCACACACAAACACACGCATACACACACAATGCCCCCACACCACATATATTCACACACCAGAGAGAGAGAGAGAGAGAGAGAGAGAGAGAGAGAGAGAGAGAGAGAGAGAGAGAGAGAGAGAGAGAGAGAGAGAGAGAGAGAGAGAGAGAGAGAGAGAGAGAGAGAGAGAGAGAGAGAGAGAGAGAGAGAGAGAGAGAGAGAGAGAGAGAGAGAGAGTTAGATGGAGACAGACAGACAGAATTTGGGTAGCAAAGTATAAAAAAGAAATAAGATGTATTTTCTAGCAAGACAATCTGTCTCATACAAATCTATTATCTAGCTCCATGCACTCCTGATAATTACTTTATAGATTACCCACCAGTTTAACCTCTCTCATCTACTCTATCATTAATTTGGTTCCTATTTGATTGAAATTGATATATATTATGTTACAGTTCTGGAGGCAAGTATGGATTTTCAGACAAAGTAATAGACGGTCTCTATGTCATTGTCAATGCTGTCAATATCAACTTTCATTCCAAAGCTTTCCATGCCTCAGCACAGGTAAATCACCTATCAACAACTATCTTCAATCTTTTACAACTAGTAACACCCAAGTAATGTGATTCCCCTGTATAGCACGCTTGTTTATAGCATTCATATAAAATAAAGAATTATACTGTTTCAATTCTTGGTATCTGCAGTAGCATTTCACCTCATGCTAGAGGGTCAAAATAGAACAAGAAGGTTGACTTATTTTCACATGCTCCTATAGCAATGCATTTGTAGCATGGAGCAAAAGTTGTGGTGTCGACCTAAAAATCGAATAGTCATTACTTTTCTGACAGACCTTGATGATAGAATTCCATTGCAGGTACCTAGAATTGCTTTAAATATCAGCCTGGTATGTGTCATTCCAGGGTTACAATGTACATTAAGTGAATCATGTATCACAACTGTTGATTATATTTAGCTCTCAATGAGAGATCTAGATGATGTGTTTTATGGTGTCAATGTGTACATTCTAATAACTGGTATTTTACTTGCTGTGCATTGTACTGGTAGCATTGTTTACAGATTGATTACATGTACAGCTTCCACATACAGGGTTCATGAATAAAGCAATGAAGTGAAATAGTACTATTTTACACACAGGCACTCAAATCAATCTGTATTTTTTTTAATGTATAGTAATTAAACAAAAAATCATACAGATTGATTCAAGTGACTGTGATTTTACAGTATGGCACGGTCTAGTTCCTATATACAGTATCATTACAATTTACACCTCCACTCACATAGTCTAGTTCCTATACAGTATTGTTACCATTTACACCTCCACTCACATAGTCTAGTTCCTATACAGTACTGTTACAATTTACACCTCCACTCACATAGTCTAGTTCCTATACGGTATCGTTACAATTTACACCTTAGAGACCATGTTGACAGCCAGACTAAGTAGTACACAGGAAATCACTGTAGTTGGGTGTTACAGGTTGTGTTTGTGTTTTGTAATAAATATATTGTACACATGTATTTACTTTTAATAATGTAATAACACTAATGGATATATGAAAGTTAAGATGCAAAAATAAATCTACGTATCTTGTACTTAGTATTTAATATCCAAACCTATATCAGTTATCAATCATTGCAGATATTATAAAGGATGGATATCTTTTCTCACAAAACTCTGACATTACTTCACTCCCTGATAGATTTCAAGATTTCGGATACGAAGCACCAATCCATCCTGGCAAACTGCAGACTTACGCTTCACACGCATCAAAGATAACAACCGTGGAGAAATACTTATTTTCAAAGAAGCTGATTGGATGACGTTACGTATTGAAGTCGATGCTATCAAGAAAAATCCAAATCGTCCAACCACTGCAATACGATTGATCACAAATCAAGGCAAAGTTCGGTTTACGATAAAAAAGCGACTGTCTGATTGTATGATGGTGACGTCTAAAGTACAACTATTATTAGAGGATCTACTATGGGTGTTAACAGACTCACAACTTAAGGCTGTACTAGAGTATTGTCATTATTTAGGTGGTCTACATAAACAGTCTGAGAACCAAGTCAAGACTGATACCAATATACAGTCACAGGTAAGGTTGTAGTCTATAAGGTATGCCGTGACAGGGCGCCCTCACACATCGGTCATCGGTAAGGGTGGAACGACATGACATATCTTACAGTCTAGTAAACTTGTAACTATTTATAATTTCACTTTACATGCAAAAATGACTATATGGAATAACTTATGTTCTGGATGTGTAGTTGCCGAATATTTTATAGCAGGAAAAACAGGCCTCTTCAACGTAGTTTAAAAAATCAATAGTGCAAAATGATTACTTGCATCAGTATGCACACCACACTAATACTATTGATATTATCACTGCTGTGTAACAAAAAAAGACAATGTTGTATACAAATGAACACACAAGCATTTGATGTAGAGGAAATCACATGATTGTACAATAATTTCTACACTGTTGCTAGGTAAACACAACTGAAAATCCTATGATGTGTGAGTGACGGTGTTGGTACTTAGGGTAGCTGTACTTGTACCCATTGTACTTTCACTTGCCTTTGTAGTGATTAGGGTGCTTGCTACACTCACAAAAGTGAGAAAACTGAAAGTACGTGTGCAAGGATCCCGATTTCATTGCATGCACTCGCATGTTAATTTTGGGGTCCTCTCATAGTATTTGTGTAGTATGTGGTTCTAACCTCTAGGTGTTCACTTACAGGCCAAGACCCTTGCCCAGGGCAACAAGAACCAATCATCACAAAGTCAGCAACAGAATCTGTCAGCTGATGCCCAAGCTATCAGTAAATTCTTTGAGAAGCATGATGTAGTAGAGACATCCTATCATATTGTGATGAACAGGGTAGACCTACATTTGTGTGATGAACAAAACAGACCAGAATCAGAAGGTGAGGTCTTATCATCATCTATAGGATGCCCTCTATGGCAGGGTCGACAAACACATGATTAGGGCACCAACTATGGAGGTTGAAAAACATGTGATTAGGGTGCCCTTTATTGAAAACAAAGGGTAGGGTGCCCTCTATGGCATAGTGTAAAACATAATACTAATTATGTACACTATCAGTTCTCTATGGCTGGGTTGAAAAGTGAATGAAACGGATGCCTTCTACAACAGTTGAAAACAGGATTAGGGTGCCTTCTATGGCATGGCTTAAGAGAATACTGTTACAGTAACAGGTTTTCAGTTTGCATCAGTTTGTGTTGTTACATTCAACATATTTATATGAGTAATTTTTTTTGTACACCAATATGAGCTCACAAACAGGAAATGACTAATAGATGCTTTTTTAAAAGTCATTGCTTCATTCTGAATTAAAGGGCATAAGCTGAGTTTGTCTTTGTTTGTTGGTAATTTTTACTATTAGTCATACTGTTTTTTCTAATCTACTTATTACGTATAAGTATACCTAACCATCATTTGCTATTGGCAGATCTAAATTATAGACCTTGTATTATTATGATATAAGCAGTGTGCCAGTGTGTCCTCTAAGCCAATTTGACCATAGACCCTCCACCCAGGAGGGTCTATGATTTGACACACCACTGACTCACACAATTTCTAGTGACACACCAAAATTTGGTGTTCCCAATCTCATACTATGTGGGTGACCATGAGTGTGCCCTCTAAGCTAATTTGACCTGCCACTGATGCACACAATTTCTAGTGACACACCAAAATTTGGTGTTCCCCTATCTCTTACTATGTGGTGATCAGTGTTCCATCTAAGCCAATTAATCACACCACTGACACACACAATTTCTAGTGATGCATCAAAATTTGGTGTACCCCAATCTCTTACTATGTGGTGACCAGTGTGCCCTCTAAACCAATTTGATGTGCCACTGACACACACAATTTCTAGTGACACACCAAAATTTGGTATTCCCCTATTTCTTACTATGTAGTGACTCACAAGAAATCACAGTTTTTCTCATTTCTCACAACAATAAAATTTAACTATCATTAGAGGGCACAGTAATTTAGATATGATTTGGTATGCATACTTACATGTACATGTACTAAAAGGGTCGTAAAAAACACCTATTTATGGCAAGAACTGTACTAACAACACTGGGACAATTTTTAATGTCATCACAGACATACATCAACATCAGTATTACACTTGAATAGTTTTATCAACGTTTTATATACTCCATCAAGTATATTTTAATCAGCGAGTTAAAAGGCATTGTTATGAACTCAGCTTGTGCTACTTTGATATTATCATCTTGTCCTTGCAATTATTTTCTTCACTGAAATGCCAGTCAGTTTCAGTTCTCTTTTTTTTTTAATAACATCACAAAATTTATTTCCATCTGTGCTGCCATTGCTACACACAAACAGGCGGAGCAGGTAAAAGTAAACACAAAAAAGAGAAAGAAAATATTACACAGTTTTATTCTTTTGACTATTTTCCCTCTGTGTGTAAAAGTTAATATTTTCAATGGCATAGCTAGTTGCTTTGCAGCATCTTAGAAATAACTGTTAATGCATAGCTGCAGAATGTACTTATTGCTGTATATATTTATTTATATATATCCAATTATTTATTTATTTAGCTATTTGTTTAGTTACTTATTAAAAGTGGCCGTATGGATGAGAAATATTACATTTATTTTGTACTTTTAATTAACAAAACAACTTCACTATGTTTTGCTACTCGAAAAAAATAATGTGAACAACTTATCCTAAATGTAGTCTGTGCTTGATACTTAGTAAATAAAAAAACAGCAAAAACTAAAATAATGTGTAAAAGTTTGTTATTTTACATAAAGAAGTGATATCAAAGTAAGATGTATGTACAAATTGAGTTCCTGATCTATATAAAGTCAAAAATAAACCCAGTTCATGTACAAGTCACTTCTTGTTACGTATGTACAATAACAAGCATTTGCACATTTAGTTTATAAGCCATTTAACACAGACTTGGTCAACTTTGAACATTTTAAAACTATTTTCAACTTTCTGTGGAGCAAGGTCTTTTCCATATTTGGTCTATGTTGTTTCACATTGTGTTTTCAAGTAGAAAAACATCATAAAGTTGTTTTAGTAATTAAAAATCCAAAATTAATTATGCATTTCTTATCCATATTACTGCTGGAATACATTTATTTGATAATTTTTTTTAAAAAAATTTTTAATTTTTTTTTTTTTTACACATTTTGACTCACAATGCTATACAACACATCATAACTGTCATGATTTGCGATAAAAGTATTAGATTGTGATGTGGTTTTTATTTTGCAGTGGTATTGTTGCTGTTCAGTACTCACAATGCTTAATGTTTGTGGGGTTGTTTAGTAATTAACACCTTAATTAATCTAGATTAGTATGTACACCTTACCCACATTTTATCCACTTACACAGTTTTTGTTTTTACACATTGTTTTTTGGTCTGTAGCATTTCAAAGTTTTTTTTAGATTTAGAGCTTTCAATATATGGATGTATTAATACTGCAATAGGGAACTTGCAAACCTGCCATGTTGAATGTTGCATCATGGGAAATGTGATAATAAATACTGATTAATTAGTATTGTAAAGAATATTGTTACATTGTAACCACAGATAATCAATTTATAGTCACCCTGACCATTGTGGGAGGTTTATTTTATCGGTAGCTCCAGATTAGGTATTACAGTAACCACAGATAATCCCATAATCCTTTGCATCTGAGCATGCTCAGTCTGGATTGCAAGTTCCCTATTGGATTAAAGCATAATAGAGGAAAGGTCACTGAAATTCCTAACCCCTATCGTTATTTTGAAGACAAGATTTCTTTGAGACAAGTTTTTGATGTTTAATTCATTGCCTGGGCCAAGCGTCTAACATTTAATATACAATGTATTACTCATGCTCTGTGTGCCTGACTCATTGAATTTGTAGGATATTTATCCATTCCTATACTGAAGTATTGTGTAGACTGCATTAACACACGTTTGTGACAAAAACATCTGACTTTTTCGCCAAATAGTTTTTCTGGGTCTAAAGTCTGTCTTATAATGCTGGCTGCAGGAAACATAAAGCTTTTAAGATTATTTAGTTATTAAAATATTAGAAACCACTTCGTGATTGTCTTCTTAAAAACTCACAGCAGCATGTATATGTCTGGAGACGTCATTAAAACCGGCAAGTCTCAGTACTTATTTTCATTTTTTGCTCAAATGAAAAACAAGATCCCTTAATTACTATGAAATTGAAGAAGCCAGGAGTGTATGATAATGCTGCGTATATTGTAACGTTATATGTGATATAAAACTGACTTAAGGTAGAATGTGCCTCGGGGAATAATTCTCTGAGTGGAAATCAATGCTCTTAAAAATCTCTCCAAAGTTTGCCTTGGGAAGGTCCTTTTAAAATAATGAACGAAATGCATCTGATTCGTCATAAACCACAGTCTCTTTTATGGCACCATTATTTCGCAGTGTCACGGAAGAAATAACAGCTCTGGTTTGTGAAAGTGACAAAATTTGGAGGTTCACCATCTTGTTTTCAGGAATCAACAATCTTTAATTTTATCATAGAGTTATGTATTTGGCAGCCATATTGGATTTGGTAGCCATATTGGATTTGGCAGCCATATTGGATTCTAAAAGGGGTTAATTTTGATATTATTTTGACCTATTTCAAAAAATTTGTACGGTGACACGATGACAGAGCCTTAAAGTGTTTCTTGAATCCAAATGAGAATGAGTTTGAGTTTTCTGGAGCAAATCAGTACCAAAAGTATAAGATTTCCAAGGCACTACTTTAATTTGGTGAAAATTGAAATTATCCAGTGAGTTATAGCGAATAAACTCTGTACTGAGATTTGCAAATAATCCAAACTAAACCCACATTGAAGTGAAACATCCTGCTAGCAATAACTAAACAACTAGTAAGTAAAAAATACACATTTCAAAGAAGTTGGAAGCTGGAAAAAAAGACCATGATTTTCAATAACTATGAAAGCCACTTTCCCTTACTGTCACTGTAGTTATAAGTAAATCAGTACACATGTTTATTGTGGCTTGCAATTTGCATGCTATGCTACATTTAGTGTGTTTGTGTAGTTCCTGTAGTTAGAGTAGACAGTGTGTTAGTTTTAGTTCTTATTAGTGTTTGGAATTAATACTCCAGAAAACATTAATGGTTTGGATAAATTTTCAATTTATATTTATTAACAGTACGTAGGAAAAACTAACGGTATAAGTAAAATTACAGCTTACGTCATTACTGTGGCATGATGCTGGTGACTTTAGCTGATTACATGTATGTCTTATACTTACTAATCATTCTCTGTGTGTTACTTGTAGCTGGATTCAAAAGACGAACTGAAGGGGGCGCTATGCAGATCACACTACAGAAATTTTCAATGGATGTATATCCATACCACATAGCAAGTAAGTCAGACACTTTCAATGGATGTATATCCGTACCACATAGCAAGTAAGTCAGACACTTTCAATGGATGTATATCCCTACCACATAGCAAGTAAGTCAGACACTTTCAATGGATGTATATCCCTACCACATAGCAAGTAAGTCAGACACTTTCAATGGATGTATATCCCTACCACATAGCAAGTAAGTCAGACACTTTCAGTGGATATATATCCCTACCACATAGCAAGTAAGTCAGACACTTTCAATGGATGTAGATCCCTACCACATAGCAAGTAAGTCAGACACTTTCAATGGATCTATATCCCTACCACATAGCAAGTAAGTCAGACACTTTCAATGGATCTATATCCCTACCACATAGCAAGTAAGTCAGACACTTTCAGTGGATGTATATCCCTACCACATAGCAAGTTAGACTTTAGATTTTAGATCACCGTATATAATGTCTTTTTTTGCCATACAGACACAAGTCGAGCTCATTGGGATCGTTTTGATGAAGCCATGTCAGCCAGAGATAGCTGGGTGGAACATCTAATGGTGCACTTCAGACACCAAGTCAACTGTGCAAGAGAACAAGGCAGGCGCTTCAAAACAAGACCCAAGAAACCTTCCACAGATGACCCAAGTCAACAACCATTGAAAGGTCAATCTAAAGATGTCAGAGGTCCCCAGTTCAAAGGTCAAACATCTTCCAAACCCCAAGTGAAGCAAGCAAGGTTGTTAGAGAATACAGTAGTAATTCGACTTGAAGATTTTACATTGTTTTCAGTGTCTACAGCTCAGTCAAGCCATAAAGCTCCATCTAAGAAGTTCATCACTTCAGATAAGAAAGCTCTATTCTTGCCACCAGAGATGTCATCTGTACATATTGAATACACCTCGTACTACTTCCCAGAAGGATTGGATTTTCCACGTAAGTATTACGCTTTTTCAGACATCATTGTGAAGGTACGATAGCACGATATTGTACAAGCTCAATAAACAAACTTCATTCATATAATGGGGGAGGGGTCTGGCATCAGTGCGATTACTGAACTTCATTTTCTGACTTCTAACCAAATTTCGAAAACTTTCACACCTTCAGTGGTAACAGGTTCTGTATTTACTACTAAGATATTGAAAAGTTGATTAAAATTTACTTCTTATATACAGTGTTGGGTTTCCAGTAGTATTTTAATGTGTTTACTACCAATCATGGTTTTACATTGCATCAATCATACAGTGGTAGTGTGACTGCTACAATTTTCATCATGGTTTACATCGTATATAAATGTGTTGATGTCGCACTTGTGAAGGTTCGTTAGGGGGAATGGGGTTTGTCCTAAACAAACGAAGTTCATTTATTTAGCTTGTGTGACATTGTTCGATCGTCCCTAACACCCAAAGAGTTCATGCTGTGTATTGAAAATTCTACCTTTTGTGATACAATACAGAAATTCAAATATAATAAGTTATGCAAAATAGCTTCTCTAAATGTACCAGGTATGATAAATACCCTTTGACATTTTCGTGGAGTTCAAGATTCTCAAATACTCTGTTACAATAACACAGGAAACAAAACAATATGCATAGAACATGTACCATCATATTAGATGCATGCATTGTATGTTTTCATTTAAAATGTAGCCAAGCTCCTTGTGTGTTATCAGTATTCAATATGTATATACATTTTCAAAAGTTGAATACAGTGCATAACACTTACCATCATATTTGATACATATATGTTTAAAATGTGGCCAAGCTCCTGTTGTATTTGACAATCAATATTCAATATTTGTACATTTATTTTGTGCAGTTCCCCAATCAAATGTGCTTGCTAAGTTGAATCCAGTGCATAACACCTACCAATGTCCATCATATGTTTTGCTTAAAATGTACCCAAGCTGCTGCTGTATTTGACAATCGGTATTCAATATTAAATTTATACATTTTTTTGCAGTTCCCCAATCAAATGTGTTTGCTAAGTTGAATCCAGTTCACTTAACTTTAGACTTCACAACTATTCTGTGGCTATACCAGTTTGCAAATAATATGGCTACTGGCATGGTAAGTTAATATTCTTTCTACAAAGTTGACTTATGAGTTGTTCAGTTGTTGGAAATAACTGCCAGTCTAAAAATGACAATTAATATATATTTTTTGAAAGATGACATATTGAGTGACAGTTATGAATAACGTTACTTTAATATTGTCTACGATTGTCTCATAACTTTATGAAAATGAATGAAAAAACAAGGACTTGAAATTGTGAATGGAAATGTCTACTCACATGGTCAAACATTTTTGGAAAACGAATCCCTTTTTTTCTGTGACGTTCAATCAGCATCTTTGTAAGGGATGCTACAAAGGGTTGACACCATGTGTCTTGTCAGAGATGTATAAGACAAGTTTTAGAGAAAGAATATTCAATCTCTGATAACAAAGTAATTATAATCGATCCTACTGGACTTGCTGTTGTTTTGAATGGCAACAGTTTGGATGATGAAGAACATTCATAGAAATATTCAGTCTCATGTAAGAAATTTAATTTTGGTAACATTATGCCACTGTTTTAGACATCAAACATTTCAACCGCACATTAGACCGAAAAATGTGTCATTGTGCTTGCTTTTTATCACCCAGTCACTTGTGAGTGATCCGTAAGAAGTGTTCACATTTATATACCAGTAGCTTTCAGTCTACCCATATGTGTGTGTGCATCGTTTGGCTTGAAGTGCGCCCTCTGGAGGAAAGACTTTAAAAAATATTTACAACTTCACACAAAGTATGTTGCAGTATTTGATAATAGTAGCTTTTCAGCCCTATTATTAAAATGTCATAAACATAACGATTAAAAAACACTATTTTTGTACGATAGAAGGATGATAGTGGACCACCAATGGAGTTTGAACACCGGGATATCAGAATAGATGCACTTATGCCAAAGGTAAGTTTCTGGTACTGTTTACTATCAAGAAATTGTGTTTTCAATTTTTAACTTTCCATTAAATTGCATGCAGGCTATGAATATTAATAATGAAATTTATAACTGGTGTTATAATCATTATCAGCACTTATCACAACACACACATTACCCCCCCCCCCAAAAAAAATAAATAAAATAAAATAAATAATAATAATAATAATAATAACAAAACAAATAAAAAATAAATAAATAAATAAATAAGTAAAAAGATTAAATAAAAAATGATGTTCCAAGTGGATGTATTCAACATGTTTTGTCCAAACATGACCAACTTTTTCCCAATCAAAGTCAAACTGATATAATTTAGACTTTACATGTAGTTTTAGTTGTCAACTATTCAATATACAAAACATTTATATTTGACCAGTTATCAACTTTTACAACATACAATATTTGTATTTCATTATAGATAACTTTACCTGCTGAGAATGAGATCACTAATCAGCCTGACAGACCAAAGTCCTTACAGTTGTTGTCCTCCCAACTCACCATTTCCAACTCTAGAATTGCCACCAACTCATCCAAGTCAGACCTTGGAACAACTCTACAGAAACTGTACAGTGGAAAGATGTTTAATGAGACTGAGGTCTTCCCTAATGAACCAGAAGATGTGCAACCTCTTCCTAAGATGTTATGGGATCACGCATACACAACAGAGCACAGAGAGTTGTTAGGATCAGGTCAAGCTAAGGAGGTTGTGAAAAAGGTGCACCAAAATGGTGTAGTACCAAGCATGAAGCAGAAGGCGGAAGATCATGATAATGCAGAATGTGTTGGGAGTAAGAAAGATGAAGAATGGGAGGTACTTGGAGAATCAGATGACCATAAAAGTCAGAAAGGTGCTCAGGACAAACAGAGTGATGTCGACTTAAAAGATCGACAAGGCAATAAGGTCACGGACAGTTCAGATACTCCTCAAGGCCCACCTCTGCATGCCAAGTCATTTTCTACCTTTGCATCTGAAGATGTGTGGTGCATAAACTTTGAACAAGTGTGGGCCGAGTTCCTTGGAACGGAGAGTGCCAAAGGTAGGCCCGTGTCGCTTGTTGAAGCAACCCCTCTGATGATCTGGGCATGCTTTCCTACAAACAGCAGGGAATATACCAAGTCAATGAGCAATAAGAAGATTCCTAAAGAGGACCGACCTAGAGATGATGCAACAAGTAAACATTCCAAGCCACAAGCAATACACTATTTGGACAGGAAACACAGGAGAAAGTTACTCCAGGATTATTACAAATCAGAATCTTCCACAGAAAGCATAGATTCCTCTCCAAGTGGTACCACACCAGATTGGGTCAGCAGATCCATGTCTGACTCCGTGTATGTTAGGTCACATACAGAAAAGTTCTCTGACTCCAGAGATTATTACAGCGACTCGAAAACCAGCAGTCCACCTCCTCCAAGACAGATTGTACAGAGCTTGAGTATTGACAGCACAGACTCTTCACCAACTGTAGATGATAGCGTCTTTAGCTCGGCTTCTTCCATCACTGACAAGCAGGAAGCTGTTTCCGAGGAGACAAGTGATGCAGAAGCAAAGGTTCCTGACAGATGTATTGTTCTCCATTCAGACTCAAAAGTAAGAATAATGTTAAATCATTATCAGCTGTTATTTCTGCTGAGATTGGTCGATTCCTTCTCTAGCCTGATAGCAGCTTTAGAGGAAGATTATGTCATGTTCTTTGAAAGACCGAGTCCAATCAAGTCAATGGTTATAGATCTCAGGCTTCACTATGCTGAGTTGACACTTCTGATGGCTCCTATTCCAAAACCAGAGGAGGAACTAGATGAGAAGGAGAGTACAGACCAAGAAAAGAAGGGTATGCAGCTACTGAGCATTGATACCCAGAATGCAGGTGTGCAATCGGACAGCATCGCTTCTCAGGATAGTGGGCTAGGTACTCCAACCACAGAGACAAAAACTGATGGAAATGCAAAGGTGAGTGCGGAATCAGCCAGTGATGATACAGGAAACAAGAATGCAGGCGAAAGTAGTTCTGGTGATGACACAAAGGTGAAGCTGGAGTTGGAAAATGAATCAAGTACAGCTTCAGTTGAATCAGCTGAAGAGGCAGCATTGTTAGATCCATCAACGCAAACAGAGGAAGCGGGAAGAGGTCTCGCAATACCTGCTAGTCAGGGCGTTCAGTACAAAGCAAATGCGAATGAGTTAAGATTTGGCTCTTTACAGAAACCACCGGAAGGAGACACCCTCGTTGTGCCAGGAACCCCACCTCTGAGAGGTGACACGAGTCCCCTATTCATTCCAAGTACACCCCAACCTAAACCCGAAAGCAACCCTTTCCAAATCCTTGCAAATAAAAGTGCTGGGTTTATGAAGAAGACCTTCAAAAGTTCTTCATTCACAGATTTGATAAATTCAGCAAGTTCTCAGACATCTTTAGATGATGCTTCATCTGTGGATTCAGGATCCCAGTGGGAAACCATGTCAGTAGGAAGTGATGTGAGTGATCAGTACTTACTTCTGAACAGTGAGGCTTTCAAAGGCTCACATGGTGGTGCTGGGACATATGTGTCAGGGGATGGTGAATCTGAAGGCAGCTTTAGTAATGAGAGTGTTGGTGCTATTCCGTTGACTATCGTCACTGAAGATAGAACAACCAGTAGATCCAGTACACCTTCTGTGGTCAGCAGTGCTGGTTATGTGGAAAGAAAACCGCAAATTGTAAGTATAGCTGAACAAGTGTACAGCTTTATTGCACTAATTGCTTACTTTGTTGATGAGAGCATAACCCCTGAAATGGGTGCTCTAAGATCTATAGTGGGAGTTATGGTGTTACGTGTATGTGATTATACAAATGTTTGCAATATCATCAGAAGTTGAAGATGCCAGTGCTAAGGATAGCTAGAACCAGCTTGTTTTGTTTGTTTTTAATTCACCCTTTGCCATATCTACTATCGGAATTCACAAGCAAGTAAAAGTCTGTCAAGACAAAGACATTATGGTAAATGTGATGCCATCGCCAGAAGTTTTCCCACAAGCCCTTGCAGGAAATCCCCAAAATGACCCAATATATCTCAAGTGCAGTAGAGCTTCTTTACAAACTTTCAAAGTTGAACAAGTTACTAAGGTGCTATTTTATCACCCCAAATCATATCTATGTTAATAGCAGTTTTCCTTTTGAGAGGCTTCCTCACCGTTTCCGTAACTTTTCTAGAATAGTAAAATGGAAATGATAAAGACTGTTATTCTGATATTGTTATACTTTCTTTTAACAGGCATCAGTGGTTGATCTAAATCTGCAAGATTTACAACTCAATCTACAATTTGATGGTGAGAACACTGCCATCAAATTAGTTATTGGTAATTTTGAGGCAGATGAGAAAGGTAACCATGAAGTGGAGTGGTTCCTGTCCAAGAGAATCGCAGGTAATGACAAAAATTGTTGTGTGTAGTTGTTATCAGTTATAGCTAGTGACTAGGGTGTGTACATGTAGTCTGATCTTAAAGATCCAGTAGTTGTTTCTTTATATGTAATATATGCTCAACCTGCCAGAATTACTTATGTCCTAATAAACCGAGACATTAAAGAGTAGCAAGTGGTTACATACAGTTAAAATGATGTTGGTTTGGTGTTTCACTCATGGGACATTACGTTTTTGACACAAAGAGAGACATTTCAACTCTAGATTAACAATAACAAAGACACAATAACACATCAGGATCCTTTGTCAAATCACATTGACAACTGAAAAATCTGTATGGAGTATGAAAAATGGCAAAAAAAGATGAAACTTGTCAAGAATGTAACAGTTGTAAAAAGTAAAAAGATATAATTGTGTGATAGTGTTCAAATACTTAACCAGAAAAATTATACCGATAGTTATGAAGGTACAAATTCCATGTAATTATTTGTAAATATAATGAAGCTGTAAAGATTAAAATTGACAAAGTTTAAAGTATGCTTCTTTAAAAAGATTAGTCTTGACACAAAACTGTCTTTTTGTTGAGGTTGCATATTTAGTAGGTAAAATTCACCCATGAGAATCTGTCTATACTTGTGCATTATGTTAACATCAACATATATGTCCTCATGAAATATTCAAACACTTATATCATGCACAAGCCAATAAAAATATCTCTGAACAGAAAATATGGAATATATACCCAGGTCGTTAACGCGTTGTACATCACGACAACTCGTTTCTATGTCACTGGTTCTGCGGTGCACTAAATATATGTCAAAATGTTCTAAATCACCATCAGTTTTCTTTCCATAAAATATGCTTGAGGAGATTTAATTGGATTACTTCCTAATATATTACTTCATCCAGCTGGAATAAATTTATGACCTAAGGGATTGTTACTACGAGGCTAATGACTTGTAGTGACAAGGCTCCTTAGGTCACTAATATTTTTCTTGGCTGAACGAAGAATAATGGGGAATAACACCTAATCTTGTTTACTTACTGTCTTTTGTAATCACACTACAGAAGGATCAAGTAAGTGTAAAGTGCCATCAGAGGACCCTCCTACGATTGAAGACCCAGTGTTGGCTGTTAGACTGACACTTGGTAACTATGCAGAGAAATACTGTCCCGGTGTTGGTGACCGTGGACATCTAGGTGTTGAAGTACAGGGTATGGATACACAGATACTAATGTCAACTATCACTAATGTATTAAGTCTGATTGAAGAAGAAACTATTGGTGATTACATGCCTATGGATATAAGGATATCGAATGCTAACGTCAAAATGGAGGTAAGAATGGTAATTTCTGTAAAAATTGGGGAAGGATTTAAATTTGATTTCGACAAGAAGTCACCTGATATGGTTCATATGATGGACAGCAGTTTCTATCTATATGGATTCATTTACTCCTCGTCAATATCCAAATTGATGTAAGAACACAGGTTTTTATAAAAAGTGGAAATTGATTTTAGTGTGGTTGCAGTTACAAGTCACTTGATATGGTTCATTTGTTCTTTGCCAATATCAAGATGGATATAATTGAAAAGTTTTGATATTCTCCTGAAAACTGCTCAAAAAATTTAAATAATATTTATGACTCAAATGGAAACAATGATTAGCCAAGTTTGCCATGCACTTTATAAACATGGCATTTATGATGTAATTTTTTTCAGAGTGACACTATACCAGCATACCCCCTAACTCGCCCAGATTGTGATGAACCAATAGGGTTATATCTAGAATCAGCTGTTGTGAAGAGAACCTTAGACGGTGTCTATCACCTCAATTGTAAGTATTTTTATTGAACATCTCTCATACCTCTGGTCAATAAAGTTTGGATTTGCTGATGAGCACTGATTTATATCTGTCCACCCTCAGAATGATTTGAAGAGTTCAGTTGACTATATAGATTATTTGGGGTCACAAATGACAGTTTTCGCAACAGTGATTGATGTATGTGTATTTATGGAATGATATCATTTTCCCACAATGCACCATTCAAGATGGCCTATTTACAAGTTCGCTATTGATTTTGTGTCAGTTTGTTCCTTAAGCCAATTTGATGTGTCGATGTCACAAAGAAATTTCCAGTGATGTACCAAGATTTTGTAATCACCTATCCCTTAGGATGCAGTGACTCACAAAGAGAGCACAGTTTTTATCATTTTGACCCACACCAACAAAAGTTTTGTTTCTAATTAGAGGGGATACTGTTTCATGTACTAGTATGTTGTGAAATCAATTATATATTTGTCAATATAGATTATATTTTTATTCCAATGTAGCCACAGATCAGAAGAACGACACAACAGAACCAGATGGTGCATCATGCGGAACACTTTCAGTACAAGAATCTTACCGACTACAACAGCAAAACAAGAAACTGAAAGAACAGCTAGATGTCACCAGATCTGCACTGACAAATATTGAGAAAGAACGTTCCCTGCTTATAGCATCACTAGCACATATGCAGGACGAATTGATATCATCTGATAGAGAAGGAACAGAATTGAAGAACCTACTAGAGAAAATGAATGTAGCCATCCCCAAGAGGTGATACTGGGATGTTGCTATGACAACAGGGTCAAAGGTGAACTACTGCCAAGTTTCTGGTCCAGAAAATGCGTGTGAATGGAATATATAGTGTTCATGGTTCCAAGAATCAATTAGACAGTGAAGTGTAGTGACTTTGGAGAATTAAAAATGAATGTGATGTGTGAGACCTAAGTGTAAGTTATGTAACAGTTCATAGAATTGATACTAGGGTACTAGTCAAGATTTTTTCCCCACAGTAATGCTCTTTTATATATATATTATATGATAGAATGCTGTATTCTAACTCACACTATGCTCTACAAAACCCTAACATGTCCCTGTACACTGATATTTCAAATGGATTACAGTTTACTGGCATGGCATGACATGTTGTATTTTACAGATTAAGTGTACCATTTCACCAAGTGGACACTTACCTTTAAAGGCCCAGTTCAGATTAGGAGCCATGAGAAAGAGTTGTTTGTTAGAGCTATAGTAAATTATAGTTCAGACCATAAATATAATCCTATGTAATACTTATGGCTCCACTGATATGATAACACTAATCCAGTACTGTGAGACTTCTAATGTCCCCAATAACCCCACTTTTTGTCAAAAAGGAGGATTCATACTCTAATTAAAACTCCAGGAAAGTCCTACAATTTCAAAAGACTCCAGGAAACTCTTGAAAAGTCCTGGATAAATGCAATTGATCCCTGGAAACTCATGGGAAAAATGATTGACTGAATGATAGATGTTACTTTTGTAAAAGTGTCAGTTAAATAGGTATGAATTTTATATTAAAAAAGCAGGTGTGTTGACAAATAAAGCGTATTTCATTAGTCGACAATCCTGAAAAATGATCAAAGTTGAGAACAGATGAAAAACTCCTGGAAAGTCATGGAATTTATTTGATATTAAGTGTATGAACTATGACAAGTACTTGTTACTTACACAGCAAGTACATCTACATACATAAGTCGATAATAAGAGCAAAAATTAAGAAAACAAGACATCCAGTTACAGTGACCGGGTTGTAATTCTTTTCATCGTCTAAAATTATAATTGATAACTATGTAATCTACTTTTTGCTATATACACAAGCACTTAGCAATAAGAAGTTCATTGAATCCATATATAGGATTTCACAGTTAGAATTAGTATGCATAATTAATCTAGATCTGAAGTTTGTGTTTTCACACTCATTGACTTTGCACTGTAAAATTGTCATCATAAACCACAGCCTCTTTTACGGCATCGTACGACTAAGACACGCCTGTCAAGAGGTTGTTATTTCCCAGTGTCATTGAAGAAATATCAGCTGTGGCTTGCAGGAATGTTTGAAATGAAAGGTGCTCAACCCATTTGTACTAATGCTGCATTTGCTTCCCTAAAATGCTTAAGCTGCATTTGCTTCCCTAAAATGCTTAAGCTCATGATACTGTTTGCAAAATTGTTTGAAATTCATGTGTCAAATATGCACAAAATAACAATATTTAGACAGTATAACAATATTTAGACAGTATTCAGGGGTGCTACATGTATGTTTGATGGTATATTATTACCCAGTGAAAGTCAAGTCAATATTCATTTACATATTTTATTATGGTACGACTGTTATGTCATTGATTTTCTTCAAAGTTTGGCATTTACATATATAGTAGCCATCTTGATTCCCTGTGTTAAAGGTCAAAAGGGCAGCCTTAGGTCTCAATTTTTCTTTCTTTCCAAATAATTGTAAATATTATTAATATTAAATGATAATTTATTGTAAATTAATTAGTTGAATCTAAATTATTAAATCTTATCGTATTTAAATTCATATTTATGCTTATAATCAATATTTATCGGATGCAGCAGTTTTTTCAGAGTTTGACCTCCAACCTTTGACATAGAGAAGGATTATGGGAAAATCCAAGATGGCTGCTTTTATAAGAGATGTTTTGCTGTGGCAAGCAAGGGACATGAAAACTTACAAGCAATTGAATATTCATACTAGCAACATAGTTTTCTTACTGTACATCCAGCTAATAAGAATTGTAATTGATAACACTGTTTAAAAGGTCTCTTCCTATTTGGTAATTTGGTAGTGTCCTATTGTAAAAATAGATACCAACTTCATACTGTTTTTGAAATCACACCTGACTTCTGTAGCACCAGCTGGGTAAGAGGAACTAATATGCAAATTTAGTATCACACCTTGAATACATTATCGCACAACCAATCATGTAGCATCTTTAGGTTAATCTTTAAATAAATGCAATATTAGTGACAACTTTGCAAACAAAAATACTAATACATAAAAATGGGATTTTTAGAATTGAAAAAATTAAAGTTAAAATAAAAGAAAAATAATCTTTTTGATAGCTTTATTAACAAACACAAAATTATTCCAAATTTAGAAACAATGTAAACGAAGTAATACTAAAACAGTACTCATCACAAGTCGTAAAAATAATGTCTCCATGTGTGTTTGTTTGTATGAAATTTATGTCCTCAACTAATAGTTTGTCCTAGTCAGTAGTACAAAACTACCGGCTGGTACTAAATGTTGTCTGTTCGATCTCAAAATTTCTGAGAAAGTTTGTATCACTTGTTGTGTTCCTTTAGTTAACTTGATTATGATGTGTCATCTTGAGGTGATGTGTCTATTTATATCACAGTTATATAGTTGAGTGAGTTGGAATCAAAAACACCACTAAACTAGAAATAGAAGCTCGTTGCGTACAGAGTATTAGAAAGATGAGAATGAATGTTCATGTGGTTGAGTGAGTTGGAATCAAAAACACCACTAAACTAGAAATAGAAGCTCGTTGCGTACAGAGTATTAGAAAGATGAGAATGAATGTTCATGAACTCTACATAGTTACAAGAGGAAAGTTCTACTTATAGTCTGAAAGATCCAGTGGTAGGTCTGCTTATATAACCACTTGGGTTTATCGTATTACATATTAAAGCAGAACAACAACTGAATCTTTCAGGCAATTCTACTCGCAGATTAAAAATGAAAATTTGGAAGTGACTCCCAGTAGCAGCCCATTGTAGTACACCCCTGATAACGCATTGGGATTCGCTCCCAAAACATTTTTTTGATTCAGTGAGTACTAATTTTCATTTGATATTAGAAAGTTTTTGGTAGTATGAAATAGTTTACCTTTTCATCCACATTTCTGAGAATAACCCATTTTGGCATTTTGATGGCTCACAGAACTTATTAAGAAATGTTTAACCACTACACTCAGTAAGCCAGAAATAAAATCTGACTATTAAATGCTCAATGCATTTAAACAGTATTAGAGACTAGTACTAGGTAAGGGGCTAACCCCATACTTCCATTAATAATGGTATAACCCATTGTAGTATTTTACAGGACTGATCCACTCGATAGAAAACAGGTACTTTTGATTGAATCAATACTATATCTTTGACCAAGTCAGAATAAAAACAGACTACTTCTTCTATGATAAAACTCAATTCCTGTAAAATATGTTAGAATGTAGAACTAGACAGTAGACCAAACTAAACCCTACTCTGTACTTTGAATATTGGTTTCACCCTATTGTCTTCTTTTAGTGGAATAGTTCACTTGGCAAGAAATAGGGATGTTTGTACTTGTACATATTTATGTCCCCAATTTGAATGTAAAACTGACCATTTTACTGGAAGCTCAATGCAAAGAGATTATTAGAACTAATGTAGTACCCTATCCACCCCATACTTCCAGTAATTTTAGTTTCACCCTATTATATTCTTTTAGTGGATTAGTTGATTTGATAAAAATAGGGATGTGTATTTGAACCAATGTCTAGTCATCCAGTGAGTTGGAATCAAAAACTGACCACCATGCTGAATACCTAAAAAAAAAAAAAGTATTTAGTGACTATTTGGCTATCCATCCCAACCCCATATTTCCATGAATTTTGGTTTCACCCTATTGTAGTGTTTTAGTGGATCAGTGTACTTTGTAGAAAATAGGGAGTAGTTAGTTCCTTTAGTCTTTCACTACTAAACAGTAATCTGCCAAATTTTCAGCACATGGATACATATTTTTTTGTATTTTCACTTGAATTCTTGGACCAACATAACTCGAAAACTTTTCCTATGCATAGAAAATTTAGATAAATTTAGATTTCACAGATATTATTATTATATTGCATTTTGTAGATATTTGAATAGTAATTTAGTCAATGAACTCATAATTGTTTCACTCTTGATTTCATGATATGTCGTAGTGTTAGCTTGTGTTGGTATACAGAAAGTCAATGCAAAATTTAGTCTGTAAACAGGGTAGAGATGAATAGCGCCCTCATAGTCACAATGATGAGTGTTTGATGTATTCGTTTTTATGAGAATAGGTTGTGAGAGTGAGGGCACTCTGCATATGCTGCCAGTCTAAAAACGATGTATTGTCAGCCACTAGATCGTGATACTTTAAAAATAATTTAGACAAGAACCTTCAGTTGTCGTTACTTTGTGTATTTGGACGTAAAATGTTTTGATGAAAAATGTATTTTGAGAACGGAAAGCAATGTTGATGGACTTTTTTTTTATATAAATAATTACAGTTACATCTTCAGATTTGTTGTAATTCTGAGAGTGTTGTGTTCTAGATCAACCTTCAGGATGTCTTTGTTGAATTTAGGAAGCCCTGAAAAGATATACAAATGTTGAAAGATGGTATTTATTTAGATTATCATATGGGTAACATGTTAATGAAATTTAACAAATTGTTTGACGAACACTCATAATGTAACTAAAATTACTTAAACACAATAAGTTAGTAAGAGTTACCAAATAAAATATCTTTAACTGGTAAATATTTCAAATTTTGTTCAAAATAAATTATTAATTCATTGGAACCTTAATACCCTACACTGAGGGTAAATTATCGGTCTTTAGAATTTCTCGAAACTAGGGCTTTTTGTAGCGGGTTTATGATTTAATCTGATTGACTCCTAGTTTTGATCATGCAGGTGTGCTTTATAGATTAGCCAATGAAACGTGTTAAAATTTATTTAGAAGTGATATCTCATTTATTGAAGTACAACAAAATTAAAAAGAAAGAAAGGAGGAAAGAATATTGTTACCATGGTAATGGTATACTTTACTGTCCAGTGCAATAGTGTGTGAGTGTATAGTTGCAGGTGTTACTGATTCTTAGCTAGCAACTTCACAGTAAACAATTTTTTCTGTAAAATTTATTTAGATTTACATTTCCAGTAATTCAGAAAAATGGTTGAAATATACATCCATATGTTTATTGAGCATATTACTGATATTGTTATCTTCTTTTTAGAGTGAGATGTTTTGATTTATTTAGCTTTACCTATATGTAAGATTTATGCAGCTTTACAGGTACATTTCAATAGTCCAGAGTAATGTTTGAAATGTACTTCAAAATATGTTCAAAGAGAGGATTTCTGATATTATTATTTTTATTTACGAGTAAGATGTTTTATTCCATAGCTTTATCTATTGTATGGACAGTGGATGTCAATTTACATTGTAAACCATTGAAGTTATGTGTAAACAGAAAATTAGGGTCCTGGCAGTGTTTTAACTATAGAGGGCGATATTACAAGTAAGGGCTCCAAAACAAAAGTCTGGCACCCCATGAATACATTCATCAGGGTGGCAAAACTTAGTAGTAAGTAGTTCTTGTTACAATGTCAAGGTTTCTTATTACTTAAAATCAAGTAATGGTAATTTCCACCTTTTCACGTTGACATGCTTGGTCAAACTCTGTTTGCTAGCTTGACTTTCAAGGGGTTTGACAAGCCTGTCAACCGTGAGAGGTGAAACATTACTCCTAAGTAATTAGAAACCATGGCAGTGTAACAATAACTATAACAAAACTTATGGTAGATTGTATAGCAAACTATCACTTTTATAGTCCATTGGGTTACTGGGATTCCCAACCTTAGCAAAAACACTGCTTAGCTATCATTGTCACCATGTTGTTGTCTGACACTATACCCTTTGCAGTACCATAGACCCTACACCTATACATGTAAGGTCTATGGTAGCAAAGTCATCAGTCTCCCTTCAAGTCCAACAATACAATATACAAATTATTTCTAGTTTGATAGTGATTTATTGGAATGTTGGTTTATATTTACAATCATTTGTGTGATTTTTTTCATCTTTTTTGTAATTTTTTTCTGCTGTAATATTTTTGGAACTTTACAAATGCTGTGACATGTTTTCAGATTTTCTACTAATTTATGACTTAATGGTGTAAAATATCAAGTTTTGTCTATAAATGGGTTGTTTGTATATTTAGACAATTTTGCATTTACCAAAATCAATCTTTGATTGTTGGAAATTGGGGCAATATATTGCAATGTGCTGTGTATATCTGTATATGCCTTGTATGTGTATGTGTTTGTGTGTTCCTGTATGCATGTTGATGTGTGTAACTGTGTATGTACGTACGTACGTATGTATGTACGTACGTACGTACGTACGTACGTACGTACATACGTATGTATGTATGTATGTATGTATGTATGTATGTATGTATGTATGTATGTATATACGTATGTATGTATGTATATGTATGTATGTATGTATGTATGTATGTATGTATGTATATATGTATGTATATGTATGTATGTATGTGTGTATGTATATGTATGTATGTATGTATGTATGTATGTATGTATGTATGTATGTATGTATGTATGTATGTATGTATGTATGAATGAAAAAGCCATAAGAATTTGTTGAACAGTTTGTAAATGAATGTTTTTAGTATATACATTTATGTATTAAACAGAGATTGAAAGTACATTCAGAGAAAATGTTTATTTAAGTTGATATGGTCATTAGATTCAATGTGAGTGTATTATTAAGGTTATAATTCTGAATAGGGGAAAGAAATTAATACACATATACTGTATTTCACCACTACTACATTGGTGCATCAATTGTGTGTTCACAGTGAATGACAAAGCAATTAACATAGAGTTGGGAATGTACAACTATTCGAGAGGTTTGGATGCATATATCTTGTGACTCTGTGAATAATGCTATGCTAGCTATTTCTAATAGAAAGTTGAACTGAAGGTTTGTTATTGACAATATTGTGTATACCTTTTATCACTTGTTAGCAACTCAATTGATACACATTGAAGAATTGTGTGATCTGCATAAATTAGTATAGAGAAAATATAGCGTGAAAACTTTGTAACAGGAATCCCAGTTTTCCACTGTTCACATAGTTGTGAAATATTTACCATGAAGCATCCTCTACCCCTCTGTTAGAATAACCATGGTGATAGCATCTCTAGTCTAGAAACTGTCTGTGTGCTTCTGAATCTCAACATCTCCCTACACCCCAGTGAGAAGAGATTCAAAGCCATCTATAGCCTCTAGACTAAATCATCATTAGTCATCATCATCATCATCATCATCACCATCATCGTCAACGTCGTCTCTTCATCATCATCATCATCATCGTCATCATCATCATCATCATCATCATCATCATCATCATCATCATCATCATCATCATCATCATCATCATCATCATCATCATCATCATCATCATCATCGTTGTTCTACCTCCATGGAATAACCTTTGTAAGTAGTATGGAAGGCATTATTAAGTTGTTAATTTTTCAGAATATTTGAGATTGCCAAGCATTCATGTTTCTTTGAGGCATTTTGTGTATAATTACACTCTTGATCTGTACATATTTTATTTCAATGCTAAAGACTGCAATATTTTTTTATGTATTCAGATTATTTCACCTTTTTTTTTATACAAGAGTTATGATTTCTGTTCTTAATTATTATCATAAAATTGTGTTATGTCAAAAGTTTGATTTAATGTTACTTGTCAGGGGCTGTCAGTGATGTTTGCTAGAGTTTGAGAACAAGAAGACAGAACCTGAGGAGGAAAATCTCATAAAGCTTACACTAGAGTCCTTACTTTATCATTTTGGAATTTGGGTAGATTTCACCTACTTACCACCCCTAACAAACACACTGGTGTGGAACCCATGTAATAAACTTGGGGGAACTCAGGTAGATTTCACCTACTTACCACCCCTAACAAAAACACTGGTGTGTAACCCATGTAATAAACTTGGGGGACTCAGGTAGATTTCGCCTACTTACTACCCCTAACAAAAACACTGTTATGGGAACCCATGTAATATACTTGCGAAACTGATTTCACCTACTTACTGCATATAATTGCAATAAGTAAAACCCTGGTGAGGAGCCCTAAATACCTAGGGAACTACATGTGAACTACATATTGCCCTGAACAATATACAGTGGTCATGCTGATGGGGAACTCGAGTTCAATACTTAGGAAACTCTGGTTGATTTACCTACTTAAGTACTCTTAGCAAATAATAATATGAGAGATAGATTCATTTAATTAACAAGTTAGATTTGTTATTTTCTTCTTTCAAAGCAATTGTATAGAAATGTGTGCAAAAAAACATGAGCATAGGGTCGGTAGCAAACAGCAAGTAAAACGTTTTCTGCTGGTAGCGCTCACGAAAACAAAAGAATATTGATATCGTCGTAGGGGGCGCTATAGACCGCTAGTATCATGAATGCTACGGCGGTTCAGTCAGCTTTTTCTCTATGAAATGCAGGTGTCTCATTTGTAATGTGTTGGTGCTGACATTGTGAAATAATTGAATTATGTTTTGAAGAATTTGATGTTCATCAATGAATGACATGAGAGATTAGAAAATAAAACAAAGTTATCAAATAAGAAACTCGTGGAGTTGTTGTACGAGAATCAAGATACTGATGAATGGACTGGCTGAAGAGAGAGGGAGAGAGAGAGAGAGAGAGAGAGAGAGAGAGGGAGAGAGGGAAGGAGGAGAGAGAGATAGAGTGATTATATCCACTAGTAGTATATTAATGCTTTATATTTTTGATTGATTGATTTTCATGATATATAATATTCATAATTATGTGTTTTGTTGTTCGAAAGTTCAGGGAAGTTCTAATGCAACTTATCTAGAGTACTATGATGGTTTGAATGTACAAGTGACAGTGTGTACGCTAAAAAGTAATGATTCCTGTGTAAAGGTTAGTACGAGTAACTAGAAAGCTAAGCAGGGATCAAAACATTTAAGTATATACAGATACATGAAGTAGGTTGATCCTTTAATGAAAATGAGGGAAGACATTCCAATAATCCTTTCAGAGGTCTACCCAAGGTTTTGCATGTAAAAATATGGATGGACCTACGCGTCTTGCCTTGACACAAGAATTCTTAGCGTGTACTAAAATGTTATTACAGTTGCTGATGGTGTAATGTATGTATGCATGCATGCATTTAAAACTGTCTTCTGGTCGTTAGCATATGTACAGTTGATGGCATTATTTGGGTTTCCTCGACATTCGACATTTTAGTATAAGTATATAAAACCATAGAAACCAAGTCATTGTTTGTATGTTATGCCCGAATACCCCGTTTGAGCTCTGCAAATAGCAAGTGATATAATTAAGTATGTAGTTTACTCCTCAGTTTGGTCTTGTTATTTTATATCACTTTCCTTTTTTCCATTACAGCCATTGTATTCCTGTTTATTATCTTTAGATTATACTTGGAGTCCGTTATAACACAAATATACAAATACACCTCCTTCTGTACACTCGACCCTGTTATTACTTCACCTTAGGGGAGAACCATTTGATTTCTGAGGGGGGAAGAAGTATGGAGGAAGTAGGTATGGGAGCAAATTTTTTTTCCAGTCAGAGTGACAGCAATTTTTTTTCTACTGTCAGTCCTGCATCAATTTTTTTTTTCAAATGGAGTAGCAGTGCAAATTTTTTTTTAATTAGTCATTACGTTTGTAATGCGTTGTTCATACCTATACCATGTCACAGTGGTTCACAACTGTACCTCTAAATATCTTGTTCTGTGCAAGTAGAAGAATAAGCAGTTAGTATGAAAGACGTCTGTCTACCAAACATACTTCTGCTACTTAAATTTGTATGTACAAAAGATGACTGGTAAAATATCCCTGAGGAGCTGACTGATCTGGGGAGTGCTGTACTCCTGACCCCTGTGAATTGCTTTCCTTTAAGCCATCATAGTAGTACCAGGAACCAGGAGAATATATCTTTATAAGAGATTTATATTGAAAGAAAAATATATTGATTTTAACACTAGTTTATTGACTCCTGTCTTGTTTTTTAAATTGTCTTAATTTACAGAAACCAAATAGTCCCCTTCAGATATTGACTGTGGCATTGAGATATTGCAACAAAAATCCTGAAATGTTTTCTTGGGTCAGAAAAGGACAGGAAAACTTTGTATGCACTTGGGTTGAAAGCAGAGCTATATAGTGCATGCTTTAATGATAAGTGCTGGAAAAAAACAGGAATTTATACTTGTATTAAAAACATAGGCGGCGCGCCGCCAAAGAATACATGAGAATAAGGTTTCCAAATTTGCTCATTTCTGGTGCATTGTGACAAATTTTTTTTTCACTTCTGTCTGTTATGACAATTTTTTTTTTCTCAAGCCATTACAGGATCAAATTTTTTTTTTTCTGGTTCACCTGGAAACAATTTTTTTTTCTCAAAATCCTCCATAAACCCCCCCCCCCCCAGAAATCAAATGGTTCTCCCCTTATCTAGCAATGCTGTATTTACAGTCTGGAATATCTAGACACTGCGTGCCGGGTATAAAGCGTTAGAAAGATGACGAAATGAGGCGTCTTGGTTATCACTGAGTCAGGACTATCTAGTTAGCTGTATACACAACCACCTAAGTACACAGTCGGGGAAAGTGTTAGAAAGATGATACACTGTCCTGGTTATCTCTGTCATAGCTAAGATAAGACAATACGTACGTCACGATGTTTGTAACTGTGGGCGAATGGTTTTGTTTACATGAAGAGGCTTCTTATCAGATTACCCTGTTTGAGAATCAGCTCACTAGTACTATTCATGGAGGGTCTATGATCACAGTAAGGCAGGGATACATAGACGTTAAACAGTTTAGTTTTAGATATTGGGAAGTTGAGGATGAAGTCGTTACGTTTACGGCCTACTTTAATACCCCCCCCTCCCCCCTCTCTCTCTCTCTCTCTCTCTCTCTCTCTCTCTCTCTCTCTCTCTCTCTCTCTCTCTCTCTCTCTCTCTCTCTCTCTCTCTCTCTCTCTCTCTCTCCATCACATACACACACCCGAGTATTTCAATACTTGCATAACATTGAGGGGCTATTTTACATCCTGGATAAATCCACTTTTTTGCTTAAAATTTCTGTATGAGCACGACAAACTATTACAAATTGATGCTAGAATCAACGTGTCTTTCTACAAAACTTTAACATTCTCGCTAGTCAGAGCATCATTTTTCAACGGCTGGGGCAACGGGTACATTTTACGCGATGTCGCAAAGGGGCCTGGTGGTTTTACGACGAGGACTGGTGTTTTACGACCTTATCATTTCGACCTTGTCCTTCAAATATAAAATTAATAATTGAAAGGTGCAGTGACGTAAGCTAATAGGCTTGACTAGGATATTGTATAAATATTAATCATATTTTCTGTTCAAATATTGATTCATCATTTTACATGTAAACAAAAACTTCCCTTTTGTATTTGTGACCTAATTTTTTTAGATCTTGAAACTTTTTTTTATTTGTATGTTTCTGATATGTCTCATTCAGTGTGATAACCCTTATCAGCTGGTTCGGCGATGACGATCGGTTCAACCGTACAGACAATGAGATAACGGTTCTGAGATCGCCTAAGGAGGGGCCATGTCATCGCCAATTATCAATGTTTACGAAAGAAAAAAAACACCACGTCTCATAGCTTTGTGGGTCAACATTGACGTATGTGTGCATTGGGTAGTTATTAATTACCAGATAACTATTTGCATGTAGTATATGTTTTTGGTTTCAACTTAAAATTCAAGGTGAAGCTTAGCGCTTATAAGTACTCTGGATGAATCTAAGTAAATTTAAGACGCAACAGTATAAGCGGTTAGATCAATAGTTCAATGTAAGATGAAAAACGTAATTCTTTGATTTAATAGTTTTTTATTGTTTTATTTTATCTATTTATTTTTTGGGAGGGGGTGAATCATTTAGTCCGTCAAAAACGATTTTCTTAATGCATATGAAATCTGTTTTGTGCCCCTAACTACAATGACAAAATTATGTGTGTCATAATTTTATAATATTTGAATCAGTGTGCCCGCCTTGATTCGTAGAGATGATTTGACCCAACAAGAAAAGCTAGAGAAAGTCTTGGAAAATTCATAAATTGTCCTCAACCGCCCCCCCCCCTAAATTGAAACAAGCCTACTTTTACTAATAGTTACTCGTGGAAAGGTAAACTTAGCGGCAATTTGGAAGGTCTTGACATCATTAATGTGACTAACTATTGAATTGTACATCCCCAATAAATGACGAAATTATGGTGGGTGAGCTTATTGACTTCAATGATCTATAGAGGAAGTTTGACACTTTAATAGTATGACATGATGATAAGGCCTAATAAAAAGTTGTTTGATTCAGAAATTGCTCAAAGTAAATAAATTAAATCAAATTGATTCCGGTTACCCGACCCCACCTAGTTTTTCACGCCAACCCCTAACGGTTTTACGTATTCGAGAGAAAAAAATATTGCAAGAAGTACAGCCATTACAGATTGGAAGAACAGTTTTATATTATCTTTTTAAGTTGATGTCAGTTTCCACATCCACTACATCTGAGAAGTAACCAATAACACTGAGAATATATGGAAAACAAGAGAAACCCTAACAACCTGAACTAGACACTCACATATGAAAAAAATATATGTAAAAGAAATAATTTAAAATAAAAACCTATCGACCTCACATATTCTAAAATTAAGTGTAATCGGAACCACACAATTTTTTTAGGCCTACGTTCCGTCTCCTCTGTTTATTCAGATTTACTCTACTCCGATAACAAATACTGATAAAACTGTGTCAAGTCTGTGTAAATATTCACTAGACATCCGGAAAAAACACCCAAAAAACCGAAAACAAAACAAAACAAAACAAAACAAAACAACGTTTTCCATACAAGACCAATCTGATCAAAATCTGATGTAAGACTTCGTGAATATGTTTACGGCTTGATTTCTTTTCTTTTCATCTGTTTCCTTAGTTTATTTTGGTTTGTTTTAGATTTTGTTATTCCGGGAGTGCGGGCATCAGTGCTCCCCATACAAAGAAATCGCTGGAGCCGTATTCAGACAAAAACACCTTTGTATATCCGGGACAAGTTCATAAGCTTATATGCTACTACTAGGCAATCCAGAAATGGTTTAGTTTTATCAAAGTGTCTTCAATCGATTGAAATGTTTAATATTTAGCCAAAATGATGATGCAGTACCATGACACTGTCAATATACAATGGGGTGTTGGCTAAATGTGATGAGTATGTCGTGGTACGAACATCGCCCAAAACAAACAAATCTCAAATGTTTTCGCTTTAGTTCTAAACTTAGTTTGATTTTAGAGCAAATGTTTCAAGAACACTGTAATAAATTGATTCTCGTAAAAATTGGCTGTATTTATATAAACTTGCACGAAAAATTGCGTCATTTTGAGCGTGAATAGAATATTAAGGCGGGTTTGATTTTTCTTGGCAAGTTAGAGGGTCCAGTGACACCAGTACCAGAAAGAATCATGAAACCGTACAGCTGATACTGATATCTTCCGTCGTGTCTTCTATACCTTGGTAAAATGGCGGGTCTTCTGAAAAAACAGATCACCAAACACCTTTCCAAGTAAGTAGTACAATTAATAGTCACGTAGATTAGTTTACGATACTCAAATCCCACGATACGATAAACTATAGCGATTTTGAAACCATCGGATTGAAGGTCACGTTTACTGGACTAGTACAGCTGAGTGGTTCCCCTAAGTTGTCAGTCAGAATATCCATGTTTTCATTCTCTTTTGCGGTTTTATCGACGGATTATTGATACTTTGTATCGATTTTTGACTAGGACAGGTTTTTATTAGAATGTATTTGCTACAATGTAAGTAAAATGGTATATACATGTCTTGTGTCAATACGCCACAGAACTACACGTTCGTGAGATACGGCGGGTTGACAACAAAACACACGCTAACATGTTTAGTGTTGATGAGTTGTGTATGTACATCATAATATACACATCGTTCACACAATTGTGGCATTAAACTGGAGTCTTTTTGTTTACGATTAGCATGGCTATCGTGGCGTAGTTGACGCTACGTCTATTAGTACAAGTATTGTATATTTCCGATGGGGAAGCAATTATTACAACGTAACCGGAAGGGTATGGGTATTTTGCATGCATTGCACCGTGTGCTACATTGTATAAATTGGCTAGTCCAGCTTGATGACATATCATTCAGGTATTCAAGTCCGACTGCTGTTCTTAACTAGAACTGCTTGCAGACATACGACACTCGATTCTCACTGTTGTTCCTCCATCTCGGGCCCTCCGTTCTTGGACAATTTAGAATCGAACATGGGTCGAGTAACCACTCCCCCTGCAACTTGCAAACACGGTTGACAACTGTGTCTAATTTTGTCCGGGCAGGGTAGACTTCAAAATAACTCAGACCCTGTAATCTATTAGGGCGATACATCCATGTTGAACACGACAACTGCAAGCGGAGTTTAATTATGAGAACTCTACTTCCAACGGTGTGATTATTGATTATTGCTGTAATCATGGGTCCTACGTACATGTACGTTTACAACGGAAAAGTTTTGATCGTTCTCGTAAGCCAGCTTCTCCGCTGTAACTCTTAGGGAACGGTCTACTGTTCTCGCAAAAGGTGTTCATTACGACGATGCCTCGGATTTTATGCCCAAATGCACTTCGTACGCACTTTTGACGGTGGCTCAGTCTCAATCTAAATCAAAGCTATTTTAGTTCATGCTCTTTCAACGTTGACATATTGGCGATTAGCATGATTAGTATGTTATCTCGGCGATGATAACCATACCGCATAGCATAGCCCAGCCCTTGACCCCTACAGCATGACCGCACAATGATTACACTGACCCGTACAAACCGAAGATGTCAGACACTGCCGATCACATGTCTAACTTGTACAACATTCGTGTAACTGCCACCCCTATAGCCTGTCATTCGCCCAATTTATATTTGCGCAATTTGTATGTACTAGTATGTACGAAGAGGGGGTAGGAGATACGTGTAATGGGTGTATGACACGTCGATCGATTCCAGGGTCCGTTCTAAATGTGTTCGTATCCATCATCGATACAATGTATCCATGTATGTAGCCATATACCGCGATGACGTTCATGTTTTATCATACGTGTGTAAAATATCGAGTCAGGCGTGACTAATCATGTTATTTCAACATGTAGGTTCTATCCACAATCAATTATTTGCTACCCATAGAACCTCAGACCACAGATAGAACCCCGATAACAAGATTAGTCATCAACGGGAAGGTGACCCCCGGAATTGTCAGTTGTTGATCCGCATCGCAAGGTCACCCATTCTAAAAAACCCATTCCATGTTGAAATCGATGCAATTCTTAAAACCTCCGAGAGATATTTAGTGGGGGGGGGGGGGGGGTAATTCATCATACGCGTAATTTATTCCCCAGCTCTCCATTATAATAAAATGTTATAAAAATGTTATTGTAATATTGCTTGACAATGTTATGATTTGTAATTCACACGATCGTTTTATAAATGTAATATAGATACGATTTGAATTGTGATAGGCCATGCTGCCTGGCCGTGAGAAATTTGATAAAACTCGATTATCACATTTTGTATGTACATGTAGTTAATTAATTAACTTTAATGCAAATTAAATTTATTCTATTACAGATAGACACGTGTTATCAAATGCACAGCCTTTTATTGTTACTTTATTGCTACAAGTTATTACTTATGTGTATATTGGCCTGTTTTGGCTGCTATTGTGTTAGTTACTCTGATACAAGAACTATTGGCAGTAACATATCAACACCGAAAACAGGCCATATGAATTTTAGATTTGGGGTATTTATTTTGGAAATTTAATTGATAAAACAACTTTACTATATTTTTCTACTTGAAAAAACAATGTGAAATAATATATACACATCCTTGTTTGTAACTCAATAAATTGCAAAAACAAGTACACTTTAAAAAAAAAGTGTTTGTTATTGTATATACAATAACATTCTTTTTAACACTTTTTGCATCTGTTACAAACAAGGCATTGGTATATGTTTTTCACATTGTTTTTTTCAAGTAGAAAGACAGCAAAGTTTCTTATCAATGAAAATTCCAAAATAAATACCCAATTCTAATCTATACTGCTACTTTAGAGGGACGTATGCCAATTCTGATTTTATTTGGTGTTGTTTCCTTTATATCAAGCATTATGACATTTCAATATTTAATATTTGTTTATTTTCTAAAGAAAATTTATTTTCTAAAACTTGTACATATAGTAAATTCAAATGTTGTTATTCTTAGTATTGAAATATTTCAAATCATTACAAATAACCATGCAATCAGTAGCATCACTCTTAGAGATAAACCTTTTATGAATTATTATGAATATGACATTTGAATGATTATCATGTGTTTTGGGTCAGTGTTTATAGTTTTTAAAATGTTAGTCACCTGTGTGGACTGCCTAACTCATATCAAAACTCAATAGATAGATAGATGGATGGATGGATGGATGGATGGATGGGCAAATGGACGGATACATACATACATACATACATACATACATACATACATACACACATACACACATTCATACATACACACATACCTACCTACCTACTACACACACATACATACATACATACATACATACACACACACACATACATACATACATACATACATACATACATACATACATACATACATACGTGTTTAAATTATTTGATGACTTTTTTTATCATGATGCACCCAAATATTGCTAGTCTACCTGTAGACTACTTGAAGGACTAACGCTATTACACTATTTGTTCTATCCTAACTGACATATTGATTTGTTGATTGTTTGCTTGAGATGGAGGAGCGAAAATGCACAAATCAAAATGTCAGGTAGGGGAGTGCAAATAGTGTAGTATCGTTAGTCCTTCGAGTCTACAGGTAGGCTAAAATATATATTTGTTGTTGATATGATCATAGAGAACATACTGACATCAAGAATATAAATTATAATGTGTGTTAATCTGTATAGATTATAAACTCATAACAAGACAAATCATAATGGACACCATACGGGATGAAAACTCAGACTTTTATGTGCTATTTATTTTATAGTATCTCAGGTTGACATATGTCTGTTTAAATTTCGGAAAT
The DNA here is from genome assembly GCF_964340395.1 of Glandiceps talaboti. Taxonomy (NCBI): domain Eukaryota; kingdom Metazoa; phylum Hemichordata; class Enteropneusta; family Spengelidae; genus Glandiceps; species Glandiceps talaboti. The sequence continues at coordinate 16,467,675 of NC_135565.1, read as the reverse complement.
TGTTTTCAAAATTATTACCGGATAATGCAAACATAAATGCATAATTATTGAGCCGAATTCCCATTTACCTCATTATTGTATAGAGAACGTATTGTTGACGTGTATGCATAAATTGAGCCATTGTATGTTTATTGTTATTCTGTTTTTAGTTATGAAAAGTTGTTTGCAAGCGATGTCAGCAAATAATTATTCCAACTGATAAATAGAAACAAACATCCACGTGTACAACCAGCTAAAGTTGTGTTCTTTATATAGCTGACTCGTGGACAGACACGCAATGAAAATAGACCACCAGACGACTGTAGGTTGAATAAAAACAACTCGTTCACATGGGACAGTGTCGACATATGTGAGTGAGATGAAAGTGATAGTTGTGTGGTGTGTGTGTGATTTATAGTTTTAACCATTGAACTGCCCCGGTATAGTTTACCAAACTTACCACATTTTTCGTAGAAATTGCAGACAACAATGCAAATACAGGTTTTTGGAAATTCTTCTGGCGATAGAAGGGTACTCTGAACATTGGTTGAAAGAAGGGTAGATTATCACTACAGAACTAGAAGGCCCATTTCTACCCTCAACGGTAACCATGACAACATGAACGGACTCGTAGCATGAACCCTAATATCACATGTAAATACAAAAAAAACCCACAAAAAACATGTTTACACGAAACGAGTCATGTCTTCATTGCGTCATCCTCGGGAGGTCAAACCTAGGATGTTGTTGGGGATTTTTTGTTAGTCAACATTTTCATTTCGTGGATGTATTTCGACAGTCTAGTCACGCTGTAAACACGACGTAAAATATCGTGTACATATTACGGCATCGAATTCCCTGTACATTCTAAACAACATTCCGAAGGTATCGATTTTCAATGTGCTTTTATCTTCTTCACTAGTCTCTGTATTATTGTGTTTTGAGCCATGCATATGGGTACGTACGTATACGTACGTCACTATTGAACTGTCCATGGATGTATTCTCATTAATCCATCCATGAACAGTCGACTAGTCGTAAACAGGTCAGTCAATGACCTTTGACCTGTAGTTGTTGTGAAGCTACTTTGGGAGCCACCCATACAAACTGACAATACTGAATAAATACAATCTTATCAACATGGTCTTTGGCCTTGGGTTAGTCTTGCTGCTAGACGTTCGGGCTTTCTTTCGATGCTATAACTATAAGCGAACGAAGTTCGCATGTGAGGGCTTGCCCGATGTTCCATCCTCGATAGCGTCGTTCGGCTGTGTGTCGTATTTTATCAGAAGAACATCCGAGGGCTAGCTGATAGACTAGCCTTGGGTGTGATGTAAAGTGTTATCAACCATAGACATTGGAGAAGTCTCCACTGGCTATATGTATCAACCCATGGCGACAATACTTCTATAGCTAGTTAGTAGATAATTCTTTATTACTTAACAACATGCTGTGGAAAGCATGGTATAGTAAACACAATACAATACAAGACAAAAATACAATACACATTACTTGTCTGCTGAGGATATCTTTCGAGGGTTACCAGTCATAACGTCCCCGGTTCAAAACGTCCCCGGGTATGACCAAAACGTCCCCGGGTCAAAACGTCCTCGGGTATGACCAAAATTTAACCAAGAGACTTGACTGTGTAACAGTTTCCGTTCCTTCCCTAAAACACGGTCAAGTATCGATGCCCATATTCCGAACCATTTTCTGTTCGTGATTTACATGCTCATTTTCATAAAAATTGGAGGACTTTTACGACCTCAAATCTGTCTGATTTCCCGTAAATAAAGTGATGGTTGCCCAAGACAATGATTACGCATAAACGCATAAACGTATTTTGGGCACCTGAGGTGGGTACGCAGTCACATTACTGTATTGTGATGTAAGAAATAGTAAGAAATAAGGATATAATGTAACACACACACACACACACACTCACACACAAATAGTTTGGGTCGAGGAAAATGGAAAGACGGGGACGTTTTGACGTGGGGACGTTTTGACCCGGGGACGTTTTGACTTATGGAAACCGGGGACGTTTTGACCCGGGGACGTTTTGACTGGATACCCTTTCGAGATATATCTAAAAGGAATTTGGCAAAAGGAAGTTTATCATCTGAACTTAGAATATACAAAAAATTCTCTTGACTGTTTAAAGTAATAAAATAAGCACATTTCAAAGATATCGAAGAAAATAAAACCTCTCTCTCATTTTCGTATTGTGGGCAGTGAATAATAAAATGATATTCATCTTCAACAACTGAAGGGCAATACTTGCAAAAACTTTCATTGGCAGGAATTTTCGGCATACACCTTCTACCCCCAAAAAAGTTAGTGCACACGCAGCCGAGGAAAAAAAATGACCACTTGTCATTGAAAACACATATCTACTAGTACTACTAGGGTCTGTGTTGAAAGCTGAAAAGCAATGTACGTAGGTGGAATACAGTCTAACCTTCTCAAAACACTAATCCTATGACAGCTAGAGGAACTATGGAGTTGGGTGGAAGGATCGATTCCGACACGTACATACGTACATTGGCCCACGCACCGTCCACGGTCCACCATACTTCCTGAAGCTTTCCAACAGAGCGATTGTCAAATAGAATAGTGAATACAAAAAGACACCAACATACCCCCCCCCCCCCCGCAATAACCCCACAGGTGACGTCACGAAACCAGGTCATATGTACGTAAAATATACTAGCCATGGTGATTACATGATCATGAGTTTATTAGGTGCAAACAAACAAACTCCTTGATTTATTACAATATAATCAATACAATCAAAGTAGAGCATATTTTTAGCTTTATCCAAGGTCAAGTCCATTAGCTGTATAAAATACTCATTATCTCGTAAAACTAGGACAAAATGAGCATTACACTAGCCTAGGCTAAATGAAAGTGAATTAATATACATCGCATATTCTCGACAAAAATTGTACGTCAAGTGTTTAAATTTTGCCCCATTTACAAGTTTCCACACATAGTTATGACGGATGTTGCACCAACCGAAACGGTAGTCATTTATAACGAAATATTTCATGGATTTTCGTCAACCATATTTACACAATTAGACAACATTAGTTCTGTGTCCAATGCATTTCTCTTCAATTTTCTAGTGAAATTCAAATAAGAGATTGTACCAATTTTTAAAAAAGGAAATTAAAAGTTATATTATGCACTTTGCGTTACCATGTCAACAGCCATTACATGAGGTATAGTTGTTAAATTCAACACTGAACCATCAAAAAGGTTACAAGAAAATCAGTATGGGTTTTATCTGCCCTCTTTCTGTGCAAGTATAACAACAACAACAACAACAACAACAACAACAACAACAACAACAACAACATACAGTGCATGTTCGGTTACTCTTCGAAATCCAATTCTCACAAGATAATTTGCTGATGGACTAAATTCAATAATTTAAAATGTCATTGTTGGAACTATCAATTCTAACATTGCTCAATTATCGTGCTATCCTTTTGGTAGATATAGTTAGTTCATGTGTTCGGAAAAAGAAGATGAACTAATATTCCAACACAATATATTAACCTTGAACAGAGAGATAGAACCGATTTGCGAATTCTTAAAGCATTGCATTTTGAATGAAGTGAACTATATATTTTCTCGTCATCTGACACCATCAAAGTTTGTGTAGTCCTGATATGACGTCACAGCGGTGACTCATCTTGTCGCATTATATTCTTGGCACGAATTCGGGTCTGGTAATACCACGATTAGACTAATAAGACATGATAATGAATAAAGAAAGAGTTTACAATGTTATCTATGGAAATAGCATGTAACTGTTATTTGTAAAATGACATTCGGGAGAACAGAACTTTGATTTTTATGTAGTATGTTTTCACTCGCAACTTGACTGAAGAATATGTGCATGTAAATGCTTATAATACTATAATAAATCTAAATCAGAATGATAGTTTTATATTGATGACTTGACAAAATGTATGTACGATTACAGATGTATGAACGGTCTCAAATTACATGACTTAATTTCTGCAGAGGTTTGATATGTAAGCGTGGTTAAACCCGAGACCATTGCAGTGGTGCTCAGAGTCCCAGTCTTGCTTGCAGACGGAGTAAGTCGGGACTCGATTCTGACAACGTCTCTCCTCTCTAGTCTTGCTTGCAGACGGAGTAAGTCGGGACTCGATTCTGACAACGTCCCTCTCTTTTCCTGCTTGCACACGGAGTAAGACTAAGTCGGGACTTGATTCGGACATTGTCCATCTCCTCAACAGACATTGTCAGAATCGAGTCCCGTACTCTATCTGCAAGCAAGGCTATGCTACTCTCAGATTATCCATTATAATACTAAATTAGATTAATTTTATGATATACTAGAAGACACATTCCTTTAAATAGATTGCCACGTTATTTCGTTACGTGTTTAAGCATTACCGGTGTCAACTTCTTCCCAGGGGCTGTCCTCATATTGACGTAGGAGATATCACCACAGGACACATACACTATTATGTATGTCAAGATTAATTGTCCCGTGTTATGTGTCTATTGACAGGGTAAAGTCATTAGAGAGTATTCCTCCCTGCCGGCCATCTGCTGTATGGAAGTAATCAATGTACATGACACAGATGATGAAAAATGTAGTTTCTTTTCCCGATCCATAATTCCTTCCTTCAATGGATAATTGGCACATACCATTCCTACTGACTGAATTGTGTTTGAATGCGATGGATAATACGACCGGAATTTTAAAAAGTATTAATAATCTTTGTATTTATATGTGTGATCCTGATATATTGCAAAAGTTGATGGCCGCTGGTTTTGTAAATTTTATCTTTTAGTAGTCTTGTCAATTTTAACAATTTTGCCATAAATTCACAATCAGCTTATTTTGGAAACCAAAGGAGACATAAACTCTGAAAATAGGAAGCCGAAATTTTGCGGTGCTTTTGGACGGTGCCGTAAAAGAGGCTGTGGTTTACGACGATAAACTTTTAACTCATGACTCAAAAGTGTCTGTAAGTGTGCCTGAGAATCGTCTGGTATGTGTGCTATAGCCATTGAGACAGTGAATGGACTCTTTAGAATTTAAAACCACTATAGAATATTTTTTTTTATTATGGAACCAGAATAGACAGAAAAATGCTGTCGTAAAATTTATCTGTTCAAAACGTTTGTACGGTAGGAAAAAATCACACATTAAATTCAGGATATAACATACTCCAAATAATCGAAACTATCATAATCAGCAACTAAATGGTGCATATATTTGCTAGGGACTAGCTTAGTATGGCTAAATACCAGGAGGATAACATATAATAACGGGATTCCAGCACGTCTTAATCCCTCTGGCGATGACGTCATAGACTACGTCTTCGACAGCCCTCGTAGCACATTCGGCTGGCATCGTGACACAGGGTGTACCGGATCTGTTAAACATGATTTCGTGAGATGCTTCTGAAAATACTGTGCACACCATTTGAGTGAACTCGGACCACGTAATCTAACGTAAACGTTAACTAGTTTAACAAGAAGTCGGTTAATTATGTCTACAATCTTGATTGATAACACTAGATCTGTACTAGCTGATGAAAAAGATCATCCTTAAATCCTTACTCTACTCGAGCTAATTAAACCTGGTATATATAGTCGAATATTTTTATTTACTAGTGTCACCTGTGTACTACAGTGTTCAACGTTTTTTTCTGGTAACTGGCTTCGATATTTCTGATGACTACCTTCTATCTTTTGAATTTAAAATAAAAATAGAAATATCTAATTAAATTAGAGAGAGAGAGAGAGAGAGAGAGAGAGAGAGAGAGAGAGAGAGAGAGAGAGAGAGAGAGAGAGAGAGAGAGAGAGAGAGAGAGCTTTATTATATTCATCACTTGTATTCCACATTTTTCGGAGTTTTTTTTAACTTCGATATTTCTGATGACTTACCTTCTTTAAAAATAAATATATCCAAATATATTAACAGACATCCGAATACCAGTTGTCTTTCACTAGTATTGCACAGTTTTCAGCACTTTTATAGCCGGTTACTTGATATTTAGTATTACTACGAGTCTACCCTTTCTTTTGAAGTTAATTGGAGGATTTCTTATGACTCGGAAGGACACAGATTCGCCTAGAGACGTGCAGTCAAATGCACAACGGGATTGGTGGGAAATACCAGACATTTGTTAGCTCAATTCGAGGATCATGTTATTATGATCTTAATCACATCGGTAACCAGTATGGCACTGCAACGAGTTCTATTTGTAATTTCCTTCACGTACGTAGCTTTGGGAGATGCAATTATCAGACGTGATGGATACTAATGTGCAAACGTAAATTCTTTGCCTTATTCCGAATCAGCAGATGTCTTAGTATCATTTCCTTGTCATTGTTAGCTCTCAGACCATTATTACTGGTCTGAGAATTAAGTATTATTAGGCTACATTGTTATTTTTCCTTTATTTACAGGTTCGCCAAGAATTTGTCTCCGGACAAGATTAATATCAGTACTTTAAAGGGAGAGGGCGAACTTCATAACCTTGAACTGAATGAGGAAGTATTGATGGATTTGATGGATTTACCTTTGTGGATTGTACTTACCAAGGCCAAGTGTAATAAGGTATCATTTAAGGTAAGCTGACAATGACTTGGTTTTTACCTTTATGGATTGTACTTACCAAGGCCAAGTGTAATAAGGTATCATTTAAGGTAAGTTGACAATGACTTGGTTTTTACCTTTATGGATTGTACTTACCAAGGCCAAGTGTAATAAGGTATCATTTAAGGTAAGATGACAATGACTTGGTTTCTACCTTTGTGGATTGTACTTACCAAGGCCAAGTGTAATAAGGTATCATTTAAGGTAAGTTGACAATGACTTGGTTTTTACCTTTATGGATTGTACTTACCAAGGCCAAGTGTAATAAGGTATCATTTAAGGTAAGTTGACAATGACTTGCTTTTTACCTTCCGTGGAAATGCTAATGTTTTGGGTCTATCTGTCTCTGTCTGTCTGTCTGTTTGTTTGTCTGTCTGTCTGTCTGTCTGTCTGCTTGCCTGCCTGTCTGTCTGTCTGTATGTCTGTCTGTCTGTCTGTCCGTCCGTCCATTCGCCCGCCCGCCCGTCTGTCTGTCTGTCTGTCTGTCTGTCTGAATGTGTCTTAATTTTCTCAAGAATGCTTGGTTCAAATGAAAGAACTTTGGTACACATACTTCTTGATGGGCTTATATTGTGTATACGATAGGTGTTACATTGACACATGACAGTATCTCGTCCATTCTTGGGGAAATAACCAACGAAGTTTCTGTTACCACTACACCCAAGTTTAAATCGAATCATTCATTTGATTTCTCGTTTGTGAAATTTTGTAATTTTTTGTGAAATTTCTTCTTTTTTCCCAGAGGAGTTGTATTTATCAAGTATATTTGTATAGTTTATTTTTCAGAATAATTAAGAATGTCTCGGGTCTTTTTAAAAGGGTTAAACTTGAATAATTTCGCCCTGCTATCATCAACTACTTCAAAAAATTTACAACCTTCAAAGTACGAGAGGAAAAAACATGGAATAAAGTTGAATTTTTCGTATTTTCGTATTTCCGAAGTTTGAGCAAGAATTTTGCATTTATTGACAAGTCAGAATACACTATATATATTCGAACTGCAGCAACGACATACACCTTTGCGCCGTTGTGAAGCTTAAGGGGCTCATACATGGTTTTTAATACGACGATACTTTTTTGTCATGTTTATATAATATCTTACATCGACGGGCATGTTTTATAATGCCCCTGGGACTGTATAAACTAATGTATAGATGTGTACTTGGTGCTAATCCGCTTGTAAATGTCAAGTGAATTAAAATTGTATGATTTTATTTAGAACTCACAATATTCCGTTTCAAAAGAAGAACCAATCTGTGGCGTATGGATACACATGTCACCAAACACCAGCTGTGTGTAAACCAGGTCTCTATAGATATCGATAAAACGACATTTGTTTTGAGGATTAAAGGTCTCCAAGTTCGATTAGAATTTGACCCCGGGGGTGATACACCCTATTATTTTGTGGTGTACAAATCAAAACGAACCCGAAACTATAAAACACAAGCTTTTATAATTCCGTTTACTTTAGGTCTAGTCACAGGTATGTGTAGAATGTAAACTTAGATTGGTGTACTGTATTTGTACTTGTACGTATCATCGCCTTACTTCATTGTACTTCACAATCAGTAAACTGTTGTGATAATTTAGTATAATCATTTATGTAACATTGGTCAACCACTTGACTCACGTCAACGTTATTTATATGGAAACCGTGTATAACCACAGCTGTCTTGTGATCAAACCGATTGCAAAATGATATGTATTTTAATTCGGCAGGATATTAGTCTCAGCTGTTGCACTTTCGACATCCGAAATGACACGGGGTTACAAAACCTATGTTACCATCTCAATAATGACAAACGGACAAAGGATCCCATAGCCTGAGAAATTGTTCACAACATAGCCTGTCTATATGACTGGATCGGTGACTCCGATGAACTTGTTTCACTATATTATTTATAGTGAAGTAGCGAGAATGGTGAAACTAATGCCGCGACAGAATCACTATCCAGCAACATAGACTGGCAACTCACAATATGTCTGATAGAGTTGAAATATGTAGTTGAACATGTTTGTAAATTTAACTTCATTTTGCACCAAGAAATACTTAGCTCACCAAGCTTTCGCCAGGTATCCGTCTTGACTTCGTCACTTTTGTGAGCTACCGTATTAATAGAAATAAAGTTAAATAGACCGTACGTTTGTGCAGATGATGAGCTCATAATTACAGTACACGTGGAATTGTGACCCCGTCTTCGGACGCGTTTACGACCTTTGACCCCATATGTGGACAATGTAATTCCGATTTTCAATTTCTTCCAAGATTTTCTGGAAACATAATTTCCAGGTTGCAAAATTTTTTCTGAGTCTTTCGACTCCTGTTTTCAGGCAGAATGTAGGTATTTTACCTAGTTTTTGGCTGAAATGTAGACTTTTGTCCCCCACTTTTTGAATTTTTGTAGCGTTTCTGGTTGTAATTTGAATCTGGCAGGGTAAGTTTTAGTCCTGCTTGCATACGGACGGAGTAATCCGGGACTCGATTCTGACAATTGTCCCTCAGGGTTGTGTCAGTAATATAGACCCGTGCACCGTCTACAAGCAGGACTAGGTAAGTTTACACCTGTACCCATCATTACCTATCCGAGCCCCCCACTCCCACCCCGATAGACTGGCTATCTAGAATATTACTACAGAGTTGAAATATGTACATAAACAGTCATGCAACTTTGATATGAGACAACGAATACGATACGACCAAAAACAGCATACGAACACAAATTTGTAGAACTACTCAGACTTGAGGGGTCCACTGATCATAATCATATCATTTATTGAAGTAGTCACGTATTTGGTATATCACTGGAAAATAATCCAATCCATCACATTATACTCAGCTAATATAAGATCTGAATTTAAAGATTAAATTATCCTTAGCGGTTGTAGTAATTTGGCTTATATAATTATAAAGTAGACACTGGAATATATATGTACATGTCAGTATTATTCCAATGCATTCAGTCAAATTAAATGTTACTAACGATATTGTTAACAGCAGGTGCACTCATGTAGTAAAACTTGCAATGGAATTCCCGCCTTATTAATTTTTGATCAACACTTTTATGAAAATCATCAGATGCTTCAACAAACTGTTTTCCACGTGTGTATATCCTCGACTATTCGTATATCGACATGTGATATCATCAAGTCGTCACGAATTCACCAAATTCGGTTAATTGTGAGTTGCTATGGGAACGTGTCGCGATGTAGCCTCTGTATTGATTGAGAAATGCCAGACGACGCCATGACAGGATCCTTGTAGTGAGTCGGTACTCAGGTGTTTGACTATGAATGTAGGCCAGTAAGAAAGACACTATCACAAGATTTCGCACATCACATAAAACGCCCACGTTTGTAATAACTACTGCATAAAAGCAAAACATAGTACTGCGCATTTTCGTTATTTTCTTTCAAATATAATACCCGAAGGCTTTTTTTATTAACACATTTTCAGAGAGTGTTTATGTAGAAAGGCGTATCACTAACTGATATCGGAGTGAATAATTGATAAAGTAATAGGTATGCTCGGTGTTGTTCAGTATCTCCTCGCGCTCTTGAAAACTGTACATAATGTCCTAAAACGACAAGCAAGCGTCCTGCTGAGTTATATAGTATCCTCAATTCAATATTGTCGGAGATAATGCCGTTGAAATTAGGTAAAAAACGCGTCAGATTTACGTTTTATTTTCGTCAAATAAGTGGATTTACGTTGTGATGATAAATGGCGCCATTATTGTGTCTGATAGCGAGTAGCCATTTTATCAAACAGGAAGTAAAATTTATAAATATCGTGATCGTATTCTTTCCGGTTTCAAAGGTGATCACAACAACACTATCCCAGCACAGGTACAGAAAGTTAATACGAAGTATATCTGAATGAATCGTATGGTGTTGGCATGATAGTCCCGGATACAAAATGATTTATTTAGCGCTATATTTATAACCAACCAAGAAGGCTAGCGATGGAAACTGTAGTGTCAAAGATAGCATGTCAACACACTGTTGTGTTGTTGTCTGGGTAGTATTTCCACCGACACAGTCTATGGTATATCCACAGAGATGAAAACCTAGTAAACTATTTTTATGAGTAAATAACTGGTTTATTTGTCAGTATACATGACGATCTGGCTGACTTCATAGCTGTTTACCAAAGTTATGTAAGGAGCTCGACACAAATTACAGTGGGGGGGGGGTCACTATTTTTCATGCAAGTATTTGGAGGAGGGACGCTGTTTTTGTCACGGTGTGCGGTTGTAATTTTGATTGCCGATATTCAAATAACAGGAGGGGTGGGTCAGTAATTTTTGTGCAAAATCTTGGGGAGGATCGGTCATTTCCACTCACTGAACTTCGGAAAACATGCCCCCCCCCCCTGTAATGTAAGTCCAGTCCCCAAGTACGAGTTGCATATTAATTATGTAAACATGTAACTTTTGCATTTCAATGTCAATTTAAACCCATGGTCAGATATGCGATCCTGTTGTTCTACATTCCGTTATGTAACTATTTGACTCAATTAATTTAGTTAGATGAGTTTTTAATAGATTAATTGAGAAGTGTTTAGTGATTTTGCACATCGATAATTACACCACTCTACTGAACTGTCTTTTCAATTAATATCACTCAAATCACTTGTGCCAATACAGTTACAATTTTGATGTAATGTTTTACTAAACATGTAGTTTGTTTTGTTTTTAAAGAGCTTGATATTTTCTATGTCTGAGATGTTTTAGAATCATAACTGTACTGTGTGGGCTATACCAAAAATGTTCATCATGTAGATCAAGTGACGTACACATGCATAAGCAGTTCAAAGTTTCTTTTTAGCATTGAGCTTTTGACCAATTTTTGAACTGCTTGTGTGTTGTTACATTGTACATTATAAATATAGGATATTGTCAGAAACAAATTCTGAAAATGTCAAAAAGTAGATCGTGGCCTATTCTGAACAATTCAGTATTCCAAAGATTGTCAACATACTAGTAAATGAAAAGGGAAATTGTACTGAGGTGAAAAAAATAAAATAATAATTTGGTGTTTCCAATAACATGGCCTCAGAAAATAGGGTTGTTAGGTTAACATTTTATTTTATTTCATTTTATCTTTTTAATTGTATTAATCTTTTGAAAAACATATCTTTGATATGTATACACACAGACATATGTACAAACACAGCAGAACCAGTGACATAGACATGCATTGTCATGATATAGGTGTGCGATGTTGTGATGTATAATGACCAGAGTATATATTCCATATTTTTTGTTCAACTTGGCTCGTGCATGGTATAATGCTACATTTACAATACAAACCTAGCATGACTACTGTGTGCTTTATGTGTGATAGTCCTCATCTGATAACATAAACAGAAATGAAAGACTATGTGACAGTTTAATGGTAACAAGTAATACAAAATCTACAAATAATTCAATCAAATATGAAATTGCTAAAACGCCAACATTATGAAAACATCATGACTGTATACAAAACAGTGTGACACTGTTTAACATTAACTGAAACAGAAGTAGAATGTAACAATATATTTGTATCAACACAGGGGCACCTGGTGTTCCCAAAGACTTGAGTTTGAATCTGTATTATACTGTGTTGTAAATTACAGCCTCTTTAACAGTACCCTCCAAGACTCACTGTTTACAGGGTTGTAGCAGAAATATCAGCTCTGGTTTGTGAGAAGGTATTATTAGCACAACTGAACTGATAAGGCTCAGTAGTGCTAAAGGCATTGCTAAGTGTGTGTGTGTGTGTGTGTGTGTGAGAGAGAGAGAGAACAACTTAAAGTAAAAAACCACTGGACCGATTGCCATGATATTTGGTGGGTGTCTAGTTGGGAAATTGGTCAAATCAAAATGATTTTACCACCGGTGTGTAATTTGGGTAAAAAAATGTGATTTTTGGTCAAAAAACTATTGTGCAGATCGGTCTGTTCTACAATGGCATTGGCACTATTTTATAGTAAAGGGGAGACCAATATTTCTTAACAACACATGTTTAATTTTAATTTTAATTTTTGAGTTCTCATTTTAAATTTTGTTTTCATATATACAGATACCATGGACGAAGATCAAGACTACACCAGCTCATATAGTAAGTATTGATACTGCTGAAGTTAATAAACAGCTTATATGACGTAAAGACTAGACTATCAGACATCCAAATTATCAATCAAAGACGTCATCAGTGATGTCATTACCAGCATGGTATCAATGATGTCATTACCAGCATGATATAGAGTTGTATGTAAAGAGTTCTATTTTTAGACAGGATAATCATAAAAACAGCAATTTAGATATAAATAGGTTTAAAACTGTCCTAATCAAAATCAGATTATGTTACAAGTCTGAGGAATGATTTAACGTGGGTTGGGTGGTTGTTGGCACCAACAGATCACAATTGAAAGTGGCCATATGGATAAGGATTGGTTATTTATTTCGGATTTTTAATTTATAAAACAATTTTATCATGGCATCCTACTTGAAAAATCAACATGACACAACATATACCAATTCCTTGTTTGTAGTTCAATGAATTGCAAAAGCATAATAAATGTGTAAAATGTTTATTGTTGTACAATAACAAATATTTTACACATTTGTTGGCTTTTTGCAATGTATTAAGTGACAAACACAGACAATGTTGTTTCACATTGATTCTTCAAGTAGGATACCATGATAAAATTGTTTTATAAATTAAAAATCCAAAATAAATACCCAATCCTCATCCATATGGTCACTTTAAATGGTGTACTTTGGCCCATAATTTTAATCAAGGAAAAAACTGGTAAACTAGCATATTTTCCCATATACATTATATATTGAGCCATAATTTGATGAGAAATCTCTGTGAAGTAAATGGAGGAACTGAGGTAAATTTTACCCACTTACTACTCTTATATTAGCAAAAATACTGGTACTGACATGATGTAACAGTATTTTAAACCTCTCTGTACATATTTTATACATTGCAAGTTTAAACTTGTTTATCTAACCAATAGTTTGTTTTAGTTTGGGTCATTGCTGATTGATGATAGCATATAACAGTATTTATGTCTATGTTGTAGAAATACTGTGTACTTCCAGACACGAAGCAGAAACTTTGCTATGATTAAATTATTGTATATAAATTGTGATTTAATTAATCAAAACCATGTTTAATAACTGAGAGATATTGTATGAAAAACAGTGGTTCAAAAAAAGTAACTCTTTTAAGGATGTCTTTTCAACAGGTAACAATTTGTTTGGCTTATCATAAGTGATGATGAAGATGATAAAGGGTTGTCAAAGAGGATGTGGAAAATACCATCAATATTCTTAAATTTCATATTTTACAGCACCTTGATAGAGTGGAAGTAGAAATGCGTGTTGTACAGGAATTCCGAACATCAACAGACTCTACACCACTACATAGGTAAGGACCGTTTATTTCATGTCTTTTTTGTTTAAAATGGAATAGTCTTAAGTCACAGTAGTGTATTTTATGGTTGTGGAATTATTTTACCATTGCACTTAGTGTTGTTTTCAAAGTTCAATGTTTTTATCTGTGTGAACACTCATATTTTAAATTTCCGGAAGCAAGGAAGTATATATCATTTGTTTGTGGAATTATTGTACAGTTGTACTTTGCATAGTTTTACAGTTGTATTTATGTATTCTGTGTTGTGTTTTCATCAGGGTGAACACTCACTTAAATTTCTCCTAAGGATAAATAAGGCATTCCTGGTTCTAATTATTCATGATCACTTGTATCCAAAAGTGAATTATTCTGTATGCTTCTTTGACTAGTTCTGGAGGAAAGTACAGTCTATCAGTCAGCCTAATTTCCACTGTTTCCACATTCACATCCGTTAAATGATTTTATTCTTTTTCCATCTCTCAACAGTTCTATAGGAAGGTACTTTTAGACAGACTAATTCCTAAATCTTATCATGTATTCATTTCCTTAAGTGTCTTTCCATTTTTCAGCAGTTCTGGAGGAAAGTACAATCTCTACAGACTTCTTTCCCAGCCTTGTCATTCACTCACTTCCCTAAATGAATTATCCTGTTTCCATCTCTCCACAGCTCTGGAGGAAAGTACAGTCTTTCTGACAGACTGATTGATGGACTCTATGTCAGTGTTAATGAAATAGTCCTTGATTTTAGATCACATGCTTTCCATGCATCAATCTTGGTGAGTAAATCCAGTATTTTATAGGTCAATCATGTTAGGGTATTTGTAAGATTAACTCACAACCACTCTTTGTGATTACTAAGTTTGTGTTTGGGACATGTGACAAAATGATAAAGGTAACTGTGTCCGAGTACAAATTGTATTACATACATATACATCTTGTTGGCAGCATGATGTATTTGTAAGCCTACAGCCCATTTGCAAAAACAAAACTGCCATGTATTTTTCAACTTTATTGAGTAAAATGAGCATTTTGACATTTTAATAACAACCTCCATATAGCTTCTGTATAATGATATCAACCTTGAAGTAATCCTACAGATGTACATTTTGTCAATTACAAATTTTCAATATACATATATTATTTGCAACAGCATAGTGTTTTTCAAATTATTGTAGAAAATGGATGTCTTGACATTCGATGACCTATAAGCATATATTTACTGTGATTAAGGTACCTACTCCATGTACAGGTTCTAGAGGTTGTTTTTTTGTACATGTGTGCAAATTATTTTGTACAAATAAGTATACATATATGATATTACTGAATACCAATATTTAACAAATACATCTTGTTGCCAACAAGATGTATTTCTTAAAAATTAGTATTCAGTAATGTTGTATTTTTAAGCTTGATTGTGCCAAATATACTGTTTTGACATTTGCTGACCCATACAGGTTTATACTGTACTTATTTTATACCTATAGTATTAGTAGTGGTGCAAGATATAGTTTTACACATGTAGATTACAGAGTACACATATTTATACTTCTTGTTGGCTGATCATGAATGACGCATTTGTATTTTTCATCTTTTTCGTGACAAATACATGTTTTTTCTTTCACTGATCCACTCACAGATTGTTACTATTATTAGTGACAGAGTATAATAGACATTTCTGTAATGATGTCACCATGCCAGATGCAGTTTTACATGTGTGTAAATTACCTAGTAAATTTTTTTTATA
The DNA here is from genome assembly GCF_964340395.1 of Glandiceps talaboti. Classification (NCBI taxonomy): domain Eukaryota; kingdom Metazoa; phylum Hemichordata; class Enteropneusta; family Spengelidae; genus Glandiceps; species Glandiceps talaboti. Next base: position 16,451,887 of record NC_135565.1, on the reverse strand, counting down.
CATCTTGTTAGTAGCGTGTATTTTTAACTGTTGACGTGCCAAATATATGTTGTGACATTTAATGACTCACATACAGGGTTTTACTTTTATGGTGATAAAGTGTACTAATCACTCTGGTTACCTAGCGATGGAGCTAGAGTTGGTATATTACTGATATTTGTGTAAATTACTGAGAACATGTGTCCATACATCTTATGGGCAATATGATTAAAACATTTTATAAATCAATTTTATTATACCAACTAGATCTTTTGATATTTGATGATCCGCTTACAGAGTTTACTCACTGTCATTATGTGGTAATTAATTAGCTAGAGTTAAAATTTTACAGATGTGTAAATTACTGATGAGTACATAATTTTTATACATCTTTTTGGCACATTTCACATTTTTATATTACTTATTGGCAGATCTCGAATGACACTTCATTTTGGGTTTTTTCAACTGTGTTGTGCCAAATAAACATGAACATTCAATGACTTATATTTGCATATTTGTACTGCAATTAGTGAAAGAGTTTTGCCACAGTGGTTACCTGTTGGTTGAAGGTAGTTTTACTGGTACTATTTTAGTTATATCGTAATGATAGTATGATCGATACATTTACTTTTCAAAAGTGATGGTTGTACCAAACTGCATTCAATGGCTTGAATACAGTTTCAGTCTCTATGGTTTTATTGTAACAGTGTTTTTGTATAGTTTGATTGAAGTGTTTGCCTGAGGATGGTGATTATGAATAGTGTTAGGAAGGCTGGCATATATGTGTGTGTAGATCAGTAATTTTGCTAATGTTTGGAACTCCAGCAACAGAAAGAGGGAAATATGTTTCCCATGTATTGTACTATAATTTAGGGGAGGGGAGGGGTGACATCAGTAAAATAACTAGGGGACTTTACATTAAGGTAGATTTTACCTACTTACCACCCTTAACAAAAATACTACAGACAGTGTGTGTTAGGTGTCTGCAATTTAATTGTATGTCTCCAAAATTGTGTTTTGTGTTTTGTTATGCATCATCACTAATATTTACTGATATCCAGTTACTGTGAAAAGAGGTGAAATTTTGATGAGAGTATATCAAAAGTAGTGTCACCATTAACTTTATTGCTGTATTAAACTGAGCAGTGGATCCGCAATACAACAATGACATTAAAATGATAAAAAAAGAAAGAAGGAAAAAATACATTGACTTAATTTCTATTATTTTTTTTTTTTATTTTTTTTTTTAATGTTCAGCCCGCTGAGACATGTTTGTGTAGTGGTCTTTAAACAATAAATTATTATTATTATTATTATTATTGTTATTATATATTAAAATCATTTTGACTGTAAAAATGGTGGGATATGTCAATTTGCTTATCTCCATAGTAACACAAGATTTACTGTCTTTCTTACAGATGTCACAATTTAGTATACGAAGCACTACACCAGACTGGGAATACACAAATGACCTCCATAATACAAGAATTAAAGATAAGAACAGTGGCGAACTATTAAATTTCAAACAAGCTTATTGCCAAACCTTGCGAATAAACGTCGATGCTCTCCGTAATGAAAGAACAACTCCCATCCTCCTAATCACCTATGAACCCAAAATTAGGTTTGCTGTCAAGAAAAAGTTAGAGGATTGTTCTGTGCTGACTTCACAAGTTCGGATGGTTCTTACTGATATTTTATTGGTGCTAACGGATTCACAGTTGAAAGCTGCCATTGAGTTTATACAGATGCTAGGTGGATTAAACCAAAAGGCTCAAGACTTGGTCAAAGCAGATAAGAATATTTTATCACAGGTAGGTATTCCCTCAGGGCTTTAAGAGATATGTTAAACCACAGTCCATGTGTTACTGATAGTGGAACTGTGCATGCAAGTTAGCCATACATTTCCTTAAAGGAAATAGAAAGTATTGGATCTCAGAGTGTTTGAGTAAACATTGTACTCTAAACTATAGAAACACTTCTAACTGTTGAATTCTATGAAAGTGATAGTTTTCATCCACACCTGATGTTCTGGATTTGTCAATTCAACAGATGTATATGGATGACTGCTTCACAGAATTTGAACTGTGTGTATAGTGTTTCAAGAGTTACAATTTTAATGTTCATACAGTATTAACCTCATTGTCGTAAACCAGAGCCTCTTCTATGACACCTCCAAGACACCATCAAGAGGATATTTCAGTGTCTCAAAAGAAATATCAGCTGTGGTTTGCGAGAATGTATTAACCTTAGTACACACTCAGATCACTAAATAGAATTGTAGCTTTGCTTCGGAATGAAAAAAAGGGCAAACACAGAAAAAAAACTCAAAATCACACCAAACGCTACAATTATTGCAATTAATCAGGCCAAAATACTGCGTTACTTTACGTGATGAATCATAACATCGCAACTTTGTACATAAACAACGGCCCCTAATTAGGATTAAAAAGATTATCGCTACAGCAAATAAGTCACATCATCACATCAAGGGAAAAGCCATGCTTCTAGTCTGTCTATTTAGTGGTCTGAGGTACACAGAAGAGCTTTCATTAATTTATTATACGTTGTAGTAAACATGTTAAAAAAACAGTTCTTCATTTACTTTCATCTTAAAATATAAAGGGTAATACATAAACTCAATTCAAATTGACCGAAAATGTCACATCAGCTTGGTAGATGAAATGATTTACAAATGTTATAACACAAGCAGTTCAATTTTTTTTTAGAATTGAGCTTTCGATCTGTCTCAGTCAATGATCTTCATCAGAATGACAAATTCCATAGTTACACCTGACCACTAGGTGGTGGTATGATCAATTTGAATTCTCTTTAAGGGATCAGAATAGAACACGTAAGATAACTTATCATGCACACCTGTAGTAATTATACCTGTGTTGTACAATGTATGTGGAGTGTGGGAATCATGATGTTAGCCAGAGACCAAATGATTATTATTATTGTGATGTACCTCAGTGGTACAATTCTATTGCGGTTAATACAAATCCCTGCAAACAAAACCCTTAGAGACTTTGGTACAATGGAGTACATGTACACACTGACATTGTTAATCTGATTGTGGCATTCTACAACAAATTGCTCAATACAGTGATTTATTGAGTGGGCTTCCACTTTAAGATTACTGTGTCTATTTGTCATGTATGTAAAGCTCAGCCTCCTTCAAACTCAATGGTTTGAAAGGGTCTGTCTGATTGGCCAATATTAAAGTTGCAGTACAATGACATTTTGGCCACGTGAGGGCATACTTCGTACTTGAAAACCTTGGCAATGTCTTCAAGGGTGGCATGGAATTGAAATGGGATTAAAAATATTGACATTTCTAGGTAGTCTCTTAAGTTATCTAAATCAAAATTTTTTCATTTTCACGGAAGATTGAAAAAAGAATGGATGAACTAAATACTTATAATGAGAAATGGGAACCTTGCAATCCAATGTTATTGTTTAGTACAGTTGCTTTTTTGTTAATTTAGAATATGACCATTCTCATTTCGTTCCCTTTTCCTGTCTGTTACCTGTACTTCTTTAATCATGTTTTTTTTTCCTTTTGTATAGATTAAAATAAGATAAAAACTTACTTGAAAAAGAAATTAAAAAGTTTCTTTACCCTCGTTCAAATTTTCATTCCTATGAAGAAGTTCAATGTTTTTCTCAAGGAAACTTCTCCCAAGTTATCGAAATCAAAAGTATTCATTTTCACAAGATTGACATCACCCTTTACCTTTCCAGTCAAGGAAGCAGGAATCAAAAGCCAAAGATAAGAATGAAGAAACTCAACGGACAGCAGATGAACACTACTTTGATAAATATGACATTGTTGAAAGTTCTTATCATATGTCCATGGAAAGACTTAATATGCATCTAGTAGATGAACAAAATAGATCAGTAGAAGGTAAGAAACTGTTTATTGATTTACAAGGGTAATAATAATACACATTCAGTAGTTCAAATTTTTTCTCAGCATTGAGCTTTCGATGTGTTATAACCTTTGTAAATCATTTGAGCTACCAAGCTGATTTTTGGTCAAACTGTTAATTGTATCCCATGCAAGCCAAGTTGAATGGTTTAAACCAAAAATATAGAATGTATACCCAGGTTGGTCATTGTCACAACATGTGGCTATGCCATATTGGTTCTGTGATGCTCAAAATATGAGCCAAAATGTTCAAAATCATCATCATTTGCCCCACTAAATCATGCATTGTGCCTAAAATACAATTTACATTCTTGTTAATGTTAAAGTGATGAGAACTGAAATAACTAGGGAAATGTATGCAGTCTTCACATCAAAACAACCAAAACAATCTGTTGTTTTCTGGACTCCTAGTCTACTTGTATTGTACAAGGGTAAAGAAATCATAGTACATCACATGTCAATTGTTGGCCTCTACACTTCCCAACAGTTAAGTTAATGAAATGAATACATTACATTGTCTTATGACCTGTTTAAATATGATAATATATGAACAACACTTTGTCATTTCCAGAAACCTTCAAGAGACGAACAGAAGGTGGTGCTATGAAGATAAACATCACGAATCTATCAGTTGATCTCTATCCATATCATGTCTATAGTAAGTATATTCAATATTGCTGTTCATATCATGTCTATAGTAAGTATATTCAATATAACTGTTCATATCATGTCTATAGTAAGTATATTAAGTATAGCTGTCCATATGTCTATAGTAAGTATATTCAGTATAGATGTCTACAGAAAGTATAATATGTTAAATCTCTAAATGTATTGATGGTGAGATGTCTTTTACTAAAAACAGAAAATTGATTTACAATAAACAATGGTGACATTTCATTCAGTTCTCATCACAACACCGAAAATGTCTATGAAGCTTCTTAATAGCAGGATAGATTATAATTACTTCTTTAATAGCACCCAAAAGATTAGAAAAGTCAATAGAAATAAAGGGGGAAAAATCAAGCGTATGTGGTGTTCGGACTTTCCATTCTGTAAGAGTCTAGATGCCAGTGGATTTTAAACACAATATACCTATCAATGCCTTCTCCATATTGTGTTGATATATTAGTTTAACAATAATCAGATGTTTTGATTACATTAATTATTAAATGTGTTTCTCTAATTTCAGATACTGACAGGTCACACTGGACAAATTCTGAGATTGTATCTGACACCATGGAGAAGCGAGATACATGGGCAAAACATCTATTGGCGGACTTCCGGCAAAAAGTCAAAGCCGGTAGAGATCAGGGAAGACTCTATTTACAAGACGTCATAGCTGGTCGATATAGTCAAAGAGGTCAAAGTTCAGAAATGTCAAGGCCAAGGACAAACAGTGAAGTTCAAGGTCATCCACCATCTCAGCGACCCCAGACTGTGGGCTACAGCAGAAACATGGATGTTTTGCAGGTCAACAGGCCGCGAAGTCAGAGTGATGTAAAGAATCTGCACCAATCCAGAGGGCCTCAACCGGTCAAAGGTCAGCATGGCGAGTTCAGAGGTCATCCACAGCCTCAAACAAGATCCAGAAGACAGCCTCAGTTAATGGAGAATTGCATGATTCTCAAAGTTGAAGACTTCGCCATCTTTGCTGTGTCTACAGAAGGTTCTAAAGATGTCAATAAGAAGTTCTTTTACTCCGACAAAGCTGCATTTTCACTTCCTGATGAAATGTCGTCCTTGTATGTGGAAGCTACTTCTTACTATTTTCCAGAAGGACTTGAGTTCCCAGGTAAATATTTAGATATCATTTCCCAGTATTTTTCTTCATTCAACCAATGTAAAGATGAGTGACTTAAGGGGTCTTGTCACTGCAAATCAAAGAGTGAGCAGTGACAAAACCCTTTAGTATGAAAGTGGAATTCCACTTCAGGAAACGGATGTATATATAAACTGTATTTCAACTTTATTGTTCTCAAACTGTTCCAGAGGATGCATTACCACCATTGCCTCATGGGACTTAGCAGACAGACGTATTTATTAGATGCACACTAAATATTCATAACTATCTATGTAAAGGTAATAAGCACTTAGAAATGGTTGACCAGTGTGAGAAAATTGATGTAAAATAAAGTTTCAGTTTGGTGTTTGTTGGCAACAGCATACAATTTATGTGATGTGAAATCATGAAATGACTCCAGAACTCCAGAACCCAAAGTTTGTGAAAATACCTTGAAGTTCATTTCCTGGAATGCATTCCTCTTTAACAAGTATTTTCCAGTAATATATAGATGGCGTGCTACCAATGACTCAATATTGTGCAATCTAATGTTTTATATACTGATAGTTGAAATATGAAACCAGAAATTTTCATTTATGATAAAAAAAATATGTCAACACTACAAGGACCAGTATATTACATACGTACTAAGTGCTATATTGTTCTTTTCTCCTGCTGTCCATTGTAATTAGTATATATATAAGTTCTTTATTCACAATAACACAAATGAATAAATAAAAAAAATGAAATGAAAAAATAATGGAAATGACAAATGCAACTGGGTGCTGGAAGATAGCTAATGAAAAGCTAGTTCATGGCAACATTCCCACACTCTTTCATAAATGAGGATGTCAGCTATTTTTTGACGCTTTTTGAACCAAGGACACTTAATTTTACTTTAATTTTCGTATAATACAATCTTTAACTGTTTCTCATCTTGTTTTTATTTTCATTACAGTTCCAGAACCTAATATGTACTGTGAAGTTAATCCCTTAAGATTAGATATTGATTACATCACAGTTCTGTGGATTAACCAGTTTGCTAATCTCATGGCTTCAGGAGTTCAGATGGTAGGAATATATGATTCTTGTGTTTAATAATGAAGTTCCCCTAAAGAACAAGTTTTCTTGTATCGATTGATTGATAAATATTCTATGACATTTGAAATCATACATGGTGGAATTGTTAATAGATTGCAGTCACAATAGCAATGTTCTTGTACTAAGTAGTAGATGTATATTAACCATGGATATCTCTTAAACTTTGGTTCAGCTACATATACCCTTTATCAATCAATGAACTTTTCCAATAGCGATTAAATCTAACAGTACAGTTGCAGGGACAACAATCCCATTGACAATGCTTGTTGTGTTTTTCTACACAGAAATCTGATACTGATAGTGAAACTGGGTCAAGTACAGGATCTACCATTGGCTCAGACATGGATCATGTCAACATCCGTGTTGATGCCTTAATGCCAAAAGTAAGTACAAACCTGTTGCCGGCTCCAAGATGTATTGCGCGTCTCTCCATAAAACGATATATTGTGTACGTACTGAGGGTTTGCACACTCATGGTTTTCACCTGACAGTACCCTGGGGTCATCCGTGAAATCTTTCTCTGTCATTGATGGCATTTAGTCTTTGTTCTATAAAATCATTCATAATCAAAGAGGTTAAAATGTTTTTCCATCATTTCCTGATGAAAATGTTATTTCAAACGTAATAGACAAAACAACGAGAGTGACGTCCTCTTGCACAAACATCTTGGATCTGGAAAATCAACTATTGTGATCTTTCTTTTTACTTTCTGGCACTTTCTAAATCTCTGTTTGTCAACAAGTAGCGTTTTGTATTGGCACAAAATAAATGTGACTCAATAGTTCCCTCCCTCACTTGTACAAAATGACTCATCCAGAGATTTGTATTGTACTTCAATCATGCACTTTCTCAAAATCATGCTGGGTACTCCCCTGGTTAGGGAACGTTTTCAGTTGCCACAATTGTATACTGGAATAAACATGTAATAACTGACACTCTCATCTCAGCCAACCAAGAAATTTATGTTGAAAACTACAAGCAGATTTAAGTGAAAGACATCTACCCTAAAGTAAATGTAGGGATAACTTATCAACAGAGCCAGTCGTGACAGCCATCTTAAATCTTCTCAACACTTGCATTTATTTATTTAAATCAAAAAGGAGAATATCTGGAATATACATAGCTTTGATCATTAATTTTAGAACTGTTTCCCTTTGGCAAGTTACACATCAATTTCACATTCCATCATTTATATCTTGAAGTCCCAAGATGTATCGAGATAACAGGGTATTACAGGATTCTGGAAGTCAGAAGCGATGAATTATGCACTTAACTATGATTGGTTTTGATTTTCTTTATCTACAGATAGTCATCCCAGCAGAAGAAGAAGTCACTGGCCAACCAGAAAGACCAAATGCCCTTCAAGTACAGTTTTCTCAAGTAATACTGTCAAACTGTCGTATAGGTACATCATCGTCCATATCTGATTTAGCCTCGGCAGTACAGAATATCTATGGAGGGAAACTCTTTACTAACCAACAGAGCTTTCCAAATGAATCAGGGGATTTGAATGCTGTTCCCCAGATGTTGTGGAACCATGCATACAAGTCTGGAGAATCAGATATTAAAGATGAAAATAGCAGTGCTCCAATAGCTGTACAGGGAAAGGGAACTTCTCCACCACCTCAGACCACCATCAAGAGTGAAAAGAACAAGAAGGAGCCAATGGGAAAGAGAGCCTTCTTTAAGTCGGCCTCTGAAGATGTTTGGTGTGTTCATTGTGACCAGGTGTGGGTAGATTTTCTTGGTGTTGAGAATGCCAAGGGAAGGCCTGTACCTTTCATCGAATCTTTACCATTGGTCATCTGGGTCTGTCTCCCACCAAAGGAAAAGACCTATGAAGGATCAGAGGCAGGTGGAGATACACCAAACCTGATTACTGCAGAAATGACCTTTGCAGAGAAGAGGAAACTGTATGGGCATCGCAAGGCAGCATCGATGAGTTATTCCCTTAATAGATCATTGTCTCCACCGACATCACCAGACAGTGGGGAGTTAAGTGCGTCTCTGTCAAACCTTTCATCCTCACAAAGGAGCCTTGACCATAGGATACCATACTCTCATAGCAGTACATCATTGACAAGTACGTCGTTCACAAGTTCTCATACTTCTGGCATAACCATGGCCAGCAGTGATATTGGCATATCTCCCGTGTCATTCCTTGGTAGAAGTGACAGCTTCTCTTCATCAACAACCTCCGACAGTGCCTTAGGATCTATCCCAAATTCTCATATTCCATCCACATTCCTTCCAAGCTCTGCAAGCATTGACAGCTCAGAATCGAAAGACGACAACATAGCTGACAGACATTTTATTGCTGAAACTAAAGATAAACTTAGAGTGATGTTAACCCGTCCTCAGTTTCTATTCTTGATGCGATTACTTGATTCCCTTACAAAGATGTCTGATGCCATTGAGGAAGACATTGAGATGTTTCAAGGAAAGTCTGATAAAGTGTCCAGTATGGTTATAGCTGCCCGACTACATGCTGCAGAAGTAACCCTTGTCTTGCCACCTATTTTGGAACCTGATGATGATGATAATGATGATGAAAAAGATAATTCACAAGAACATCCAAATATGCAAGAGGATGGCTGCCTCTCTTCTCACTCCAACTCAAATGATACCATTCACTCTGAAGATGTAACAGAGGATCAAAAGAATACTGTAAAGTCGCCAGATGATTCGGAAAAATTGGATTCCCATGGGAATGAACATGACCAGACAAAATTAGCTACAAATACTCTTCCTGGAGGTTCCACATCTGAAAATCAAGTAATTGGTGGATCAGTAACTAATCAAGATTCAGGATTTGAGTTGCTTGACTTGGATGAAGTTCACATTGGAAATGGGAATGGATTAATGGAAGAAACCATATCTTTCAGTAAGAAATTTAACCGCCTTGATAAAGATGAAGAGAAAAGACAAAGGACGTCCTCAAAAGATGGTAATAGTACAACCATGAGGGCAGAGCAAAACCCTGTAGCTGCTGTATCACTTGACAACATACCAGGAAGCAATCACATTTCAGAAGATAACACAGTGAGGTGGAAAAAAGGCCATGAGGATGAGGAAGCTAGTAATAGTGCATCACAGGTGATCGGACAAAATCTCAGTACTATGCTGCACAGTGAAAAGTTTAACAATACACAAACCAATAAACCAATACTGTCGAATGTTGATTCGGAATCTTCTCTACGTGATCTCTTAGATAACTCTGATCAAGATGCCTCACATATACTGGACAGTAATAAGAGTCAAAGTCTGACAAATTTGTTAGTAGAAGAAGAGGGAGTACAAGTACAACAAATTAATACACTGCCATCTGAAACACAAAATTCTCCAGAAACAAATGTTCAGCATTCTGAAGAGACAGAAACAAAACAGAAAGTGAAAAATGATGTACAATCAGAAGATATGGTAAGTTTTTCATAAAATTAATATTTTTTGTGTACAATTATCCATTTCATATGCTTTAGTAAATATTTATGCCTAGTTGAAGTTCCTTAAAGTCAACCATTTTTGTCAAAGTTGATAAATTTAGAATGTAATTCTGGAGACAGACGTTTGTAACAATATATGATAATTATCATATATATATATTTAAAAAAAACAATCCATCATCTGCACTCTAGCTGTTGCTATATACATGTACTTGTTTGATTTAATAATTGGTTGATTTTGATTGATTGATTGATTGAGTGATTGATTGATTGATTGGATTGATTGGTTGATTGATTGATTGATTGATTGATTGATTGATTGATTGATAGACAGACAGATAGATAGATAGATAGATAGATAGATAGATAGACAGACAGACAGACAGACAGACAGACAGACAGACAGACAGACAGACAGACAGACAGAGTCAGAGATGGATAGATGGATTGATGGATGGTTGGATAGGTAGGTAGGTTGGTTGGTTGGTTGGTTGGTCTTTCCTTCTGTCCATTCATTCATTCATTCATTCATTCATTCATTCATTCATTCATTCATTCATTCAATATCTCATATGTTTTATTTCAGGTGCCAATTCTGAATATTGAAATTTCTGATTTACAAGCAGCTGTGCAGCTATTTGGCGACAAAACTGGTATCAAACTTGCACTAGGAAAGGTACTACCAGAAGAATTAGGATCTTTCAGTTACAAGGAGTTTATTGAACACAGAATTTCAGGTAAATGTTTATCTTGGGAGCATAATTTATTAAAGTGGCCATATGGATGAAGATTGGGTATTTATTTTGGATTTGTAATTCATATAACAATTTTATCATGGCTTCAACAGAATGACAAATTCCATAGTTACGACTGGCCTCTGGCTCAAAAGTGTATTAAATTACATAAAAACAAAATTATGATACTATCTTGCAGAATTTTTTGTTACATACATGTTTATCACTTTTGTAATTACATTTGGTTTGATAATATTCAATATCTGAACACTAAAAGTGTATTCTTTTACATATCCATAGAGAGTAATAAACGTAAACAGAGTGACCTTTCACCCCTTCCCAAATCTGAAGACCCTGTGGTTGGGTTAAGGCTGTCAATGGGACCAGCTGCAGAGAAATACTCACCTGGTGCTAGTAAACATCTTGGTGTACGTGTCAACGGTTTAGATACACAGGTTTTGATGACATCACTAACAAGTTTGGTGAACTTGATTGAAGATGAGAAGAAGGGTAATGAACTCCCTATGCCGATTGATGTTTCAGTGACGCAAGCAAATATCAAATTAATGGTATGTACCATCTTGTGTTTCTTCAATGAACTGTTATATCATTACATATTTGTACCAGAGATTACTTGCATCAGTGCATGCTTATACTAGTGGTATTTGCATTGCAGTGCAATCCCAAACACATTATTGCATACCTGTATGCAAATTATATGCAAATTAATGCCAATCATGCTTTTTACACAAATTGGGTGCTGCACAGTATGATTTTTATGCAATTTTACTATTTTGGATAAACATAATAATAACAGAACCTCATTCCACATGGATTCCAGTTTGGAAACTCAGGGGTATATGAGCTTGTACTTGCAGTGTTTTCTGTTGCACTTTCACTCGCTGTGCTCTAGTATGACCACAGATAACACTACAAACATGCATGCAAATACCCTGAGTACATCACACTTGCACTCACACATCATGGATTCTGTTTTACTATTAGGTATACAACTAGTACATGACTATAACGTGTGCCCATAATGACTGCTTATATAACTAACTCTTCCCAAAGCCAACCCTAGGGAAGTGGCTGTTATCTGAGTGTCAAGAGAAGGTAGTAACATAAATAATTATTTTTTTTTTAGAGTACACTGTTGCCACGGACTGAAGATACAAATACAGTAAACAAAGAAACAGACAAGGATGATATTGATATACAAGAAGGTATGATATGATATAATATGATATGATATGATATGATATGATATGATATGATATGATATAATATGATAGGTTATGACATGACATGATGGGACGGGACGGGATAATGTACTGTACAGTATGATAGATGATATCTGATACAATATGATACGATATGGTGTGGTGGTGTGGTCTGATGTGATGTGATGTGATGTGATGTGATGTGGGATTGGGCCATGTGATATTATGATGTCATGTGATATGGTATGAGATTATATGAGACAATATGACACAATGCGATATGTATGCACTTGCATTTCCCAGAAATCACAATCATAAATAATTTGTGTTGATAAAGTAAAGAGAGATATAGATAGCAGGAAGTGTGGTTGGACAGATAAACAGACAAATTAGTAAATCTATTAATTAATTACTTGACTAATTACAGGACTGTCAATGTCTGAAGCCCCATCTGAAGGAGCACCATCATCCGTCGCATCATCGCCACCAGAGGATACTAACAGCCAAGCCACATCATCAACAGAAGAAGTAAATCCATTACTTGAAGAAGTACAACAACTTAGAGATCAACTTGACAAAACCAGATCTGCTCTTTCCTCAGTTGAACTAGAGAGGGCGTCACTACTGAAATCATTGGTCAAACTACAGGATGAGTTGATTGATGTTGAAAGAGAACGAGAAAGCATGAGACAAGAGGTTGTGAGACTCAAAACATTGAAAAGATCATCATCAACATTATCATTGAAATAATAAGAACACAATCCATTACCTGACAACATACTATGGAAAGCATGGTAAAAGACAAACTGTCACAATGAAGCACTCATAAATTAGCAGCTGGAAAGATCTGTTTTCATTTACATGTGTCAGGAAGGAATTTCGCAAGTGGAAGTTTATCATCTGTTAATTACTTGACTAATAACAGGACTGTCAATGTCAGAAGCCCATCTGAGAGAGCGCCATCATCTGTCGCATCATCACCACCAAAAATACTAACAGCCAGCCGTACACATGTAAATCAAACTAGATCTTTCCAGCAGCTGATTTATAAGTGCTGCATTGTGACATTTTGTCTTTGTATTTACTATACCATGCTTTCCATAAATAAAGTGAAATTCCTTCATATATGCAAATGAAATTGAACAAACAAGAGAACTACAAATTTACATAATTATACAGACACTACCTGGCATTGACATTGATTCTTAAGTTTTGATCTGTTTGGTACAATTATCCAAGAGAAAATAGAACATTTTTATTTACACTTTAATTTGCTTGTTTCTTTTTTTAAACTTTTTAAAGTGCAATATGAGTTGAAGAAAGCAAGTGAAAAGTGAACACATAATTGACTTATCTTGTGTACCATTTCTCAAAATAGTGTGGTGTTTATTTTGATTTTTGTTGACTTCAGTAGTTACAATTCCCGATACCTGAAATAGAATTGTACTCTCACATCATAACAGTACCAATTATTTTATTTCATTACTTGAACTTGGATCTACACATGTGTTACTGTAGGCATGCAGCAAATTAAGTCGTTCTTCATGTTCTATTTGACCCTCTAGTATGAGGTAAAATGCTATTGCAGGTACCGAGATTTGATTTATTTGATAAATACTCAGATACTGTTGTAAGGAGTGAACTTTGAGACAAGAGTTATATCCATACTGTAAGGAGTGAACTTTGAAACAAGACTTAAATCCATTGGAAATAGGTATATTCACTGTCTCTTGAAAGATGATTTTTTTTTCACTTTTCAAATTCTGTCAACCAAGTCCAAGATCTTGTTAACTCTTCCCACAAGACTTCCTACATGTATTTTTAATACACAGTTTTAAGTTTTGATTCCTCCAATTTTTTCCCTATAATTTTTATGTTTAATTTTAACTCGCTGAGACATGCATGATTGATATGTGAGCAACATCCTACAAATTTACAATGTGTTGACAATCAAGTAAACGGTCCAGATCTTGTATTTATGTTTTCACTGAGAGAGTAGGTCACTGTCCATAATGCTATCAACTACTTGTAGACAGGAAATTCAGCTATTGAAGTAAATAGAGCAAACCATTGCAAGCAAAAGTTGAAAATGTTTTATAAACTGACTAAAGTTGTGAAAACTGTATAGCTACTGTAGGGCTTTAAAGGGAAAAGGATATCTTATGAATTCACTATGTTTGATAAAAACTTGAATGTTAAACAAGATAAAATACTAGTACATTGGTTTCATTCATTTTCACTTGTCAGTGCAGAGTTGGCATTGATCAGAACTTAGTTGGAAGTGACATATAGGCCTTGCTAAGCAAATTCTGATAATGTGTTGTCTATTGTTTCTATAGGTATTGTAATTGGTTAACAATACAAGCAGTTTACAATATATTGAAAGACCCACTTTGAAAAAGGATTAAACTTTCATTCTTGCAAACCAGAGCTGTTATTTCTTCTGTGACACTGCGAAATAATGAGATGCATTTCGGATGGTGTCGTAAAAGAGGGCTTGGTTTGCGACAATGTAAACATTAGATGTGAATAACATTTGTCTGACAAAGATATAGAAAAAGTTGGTCCAGAACAAAAGAATAACTCTATATAATCCTCATGGCTTCAAAGATAAGGTAACACTAATGTGAGAACCTGGGATTGAAACATTGGCCTTTAATTACAAAGGTCAAGTTCCAATTTACATGTAAGAGCTGAGCTATAGAAAAATTTGGTCATGAACTAAAAAGTGATCCTATGTAATCATCATGGCTCTACTGATAAGATAATACTAATGTGAGAACCTGGGATTGAAAACTTGGTCCTTAACTGAAGTTCCCTACCAAGGCCAATATGTCATTTCTGCATAATTTCATATCAATGCTACCTCCCTACTGATGAATAAAAGTGATTGAAACCGACACATTTTATCTTGTTTAAATAAATATGTTTATTAAACTTACTGAATCCACAACGTATCTTTTTCTCTTTAACACTTCATTTTGTTGAATTCACAACAGTAAAGAAATGTTAAGCCAATTCATATTTTTTGATATTTCAGGTTAAACCATGCACCATAGACTATAGAAATACATAATAGTAAAAGTGACAGTTTGGATGAGAAATCAGTGTTTATATTTTGGACTTTTAATCACTTTTAATCACAAATAAACACAAGTAATCTACCTTTGTTGGGCATGATGATGTTTAAATCTATGGAGAAGTGACCGCGACATTCACAGACTGGACATGACATAGTTATTATTTGTGTTTACCGAGTTTCGTTGCGTACAATAACAAACTTTTTGCACATTTTTTAGTTTCTTTGCATTTATTCAGATACACACATGAGCTTGTGATATATTGCTACTTCCTTCTTCTTTTTTTAAGTAGAAAAACATGTTGAAGTTTTATCATTGATTAAAAATCCAAAAATAAAAATCCATTTCTCATCCATACCATCGCTTTAAATTAAGTACTATGTACAGATTTTATTGCACGTTAAACTAGACATTCACTGAAATTAATATCACACCTGTACATTTCATATTTCAAAGTCAGTTCAACTTTAGAGTGTAAATGAAATAATATATTTTGTTAAAATCAAATCTAGAGAGTCAAAAAATGCTGAAATTGAGTACTAGTGTATAGTTCTCAATGTCTTCCAAATTCAGGATTGCCTACCTTGTTCAACAGTCTTTTCTAAGTGCAAACCTTGCAGCAGGAAATTTTCAGGTAATTTTCAGTTGAAACAGGTTAATATTACACTCAAGTATGAATTATCTTCACCTCTAAAAACCATTGTGTGAGATATGGAAGCATAATTTGTTTGAAATTTAGAGTGAAAATGTACAATGAGAATTTGTTTTGTTTGTCAGGGTTTACTTGTTAGACGAATAACCCAGGTTGCTGTTGAAAGTCAAATGAGATTTCCGTTCAAATTGAGATTAAGTCAGAAGACATATGAAGCGAGTCTTTTGACTTTTTTGTGAATATATTTAATAGTAGAACACATTTATAAAACTGAAAATTCGCATAGTAATGTACTCGCCACTCAGAAATACAAATTAGTTACGTCATGGCCGTTGGAGAGACTTCAACCATGCGCCAACGTTTACATCGTGCGTTTACATTGACACGTGCCTCCGTATGGCGCCACCAACGTCCAAGCTATGAAACAGAATATTAATTCGCTAGCTAGTCAAGTTCTAAAACCTATCCGTTTGCATACACTATCCTTTTCCAACATTCAATGCAAAATGTCTGTAGGTGCTTTCATGTATACCAAAGAGTTGTCGAGTAGAATTCAAAATTATTTTTTGAAAAATAGATATTTTTGATTTTGATGTAGATATTTGAATTGTACAAGTAGAAGGTATATCAACCCAGATATATATCACAAGCCCTGTATCAGTTTTTATTTACATGAAGTGCAATTTTCACGTAGGATAAATATGTTTTCTTTTTAAGCCTACAAATAAAACTAGTACAGTACAAACTTTAATTGTTGTGACGTCGCCAATTAATGAGTAATAGCAAATCTCCTGATTTTCTATTTGTACAAAAAGGGATGTATTGCACAAGTGAGTGTGTGTGTGTGTGTGTGTGTGTGTGTGCATGTGTGTATGTGTGTATGTGTGTATGTGTGTGTGTGTGTATGTATGTATGTATGTATGTATGTATGTATGTATGTATGTATGTATGTGTTTCAGTTTCTGGTTGAGACTAAAAATGTATTGTATTGTATTGTATTGTATTGTATTGTATTGTATTGTATTGTATTGTATTGTATTGTTACTTCTCCCTCGACAACCAATTTGTAAAACGTGACCCCAATCCCCCCTATAATTATTGAATGCTTCCTTATCGATCCAGACTAACCATTGGAGTGAAAATCCCCATAGCATGGCATAGACCATGCCATACATGATAGAACTCAAGTTTTATATTCCCTGTGCTGATATGCTATGATACATGGATACAAATAGCGCCACCTGCGTCCAAAATCTTTAAACTTTATGTTAACGTTTATGTGTCAAACGACGACAACATCGACACATAGATTATGGTCACGATGATGATTGGCCATCAAGAAATGACGATATTAGAGGTTTATACACCAAACACCCTAATCACGTGATTTGTCGGTCCGGATCGAAATAATGTTTCACTTGAGCCTTATAACCGTGTTGAAGGGACACGTCACAGTACAAATAATTTTTTTTTAAAATTCATATTACCGAGTCTCATGGAGTGATTTTACAATTACCACTCTGGCAATCGAGGCATCAGTTTGGTAAGATAGACACAAACTAAAACTATTTAGTTATTTGATATGGTAAGTTATACCAGGGAATATGAATGGTAGCGGTGTCTCTGCTGAGCGAATCTAATCACCTTGTAATATATTAGTGTGCACATTGGAAATCCTTGATAAAACATACACTGTTTTATATATATATATATATATATATATATATATATATATATATATATATATATATATATATATATATATATATATATATATATATATATATATATATATGTATATATAACTCCTAAGTGCTTATTACCTTTAGATAAATATCCATGGGTCTGTATTGTTCATATGATACATAGGGATTCCTAATGAGGTATAGGGTACCACTGCGAGGTCAATGTGAAGCAAGTTTGCGTTTCTTGGCAATCGCCTGAGAATTATGTGATTTGAATTCATGAAATGACTCTCCAGTACCCAAGTTTATGAAAATACCTTTATTAAAATTTCATGGCGTGTCCCTCTTTAATGAAACACTTCATGTTCAATTAAAGCGAAATGTATATGTACTGACACGTCCTTCAGCTATTTGTTGTCGAGATCTGTAACTCTATTTTCGTTTAGTCTGTACCCATGACGATCCTTAAACCTTGACAGAACCCCATCAATAAAGTGCATCGCATGCCCCAAGGAACGACTAGCCTTGTAGATAGAGTCATTTCACCTTGTAAAGTCAACCCACAGTAGACTTGACATTCTTCATTTTCACAACCCATTTCGTTGACCGTGCCCTACTTTCAGTTTGTCCGATCTCTGTTATCGTGTCATATACTAACGTAATATAGTATTTGCATTAGGATCTCTGAAATAATCTTCGATATTTCAGGATAAGCTAGTTAACGTGAAACAGAGCGTCACCTGTCTCCACAGATATCTTACTAACATTGCTACATTTTATCGTCTGACTTGACACATTTTATCGTCTGACTCGACAAATATCATACTAACATTGCTACACTGTATCGTCTGACTCGACAAATATCTAACATTGCTACATTTTATCGTCTAACGCGACAAAAAATGATTAAGTATAATTATTACATCTCAATCCTTTTATTGGCCCGAATCATCTAAAGGCAGTTCATACACAACAATGTAGCAATTTTGGTAAGATCACTGTCACTCAAGATGATAAATAATTCTATCGTCACATTGTCTGACGATCCGACGTCCCGTTGAAGGTGAATTGGTTTCCATTGTCTAATTCTAACGTACTCAATTTGTATTCAAGCAATTTTATAAAACATTTTTCTGATGTTATTGCGTTTATATTCTACAACTATGTCATTATTGTACATAAAGAAAATATAACAGTCTATTTTTTTTTAAAAATTGCCGTCGATATTTTGATAAGCTTATTACTCTTACATCAATGTTATTGTTTTTTGTCATCAAATGATGGGTATCACATGACACGATCTATGATTAAAACCATTCGTCGTCGACATCAATATTTAAGATTTTTTTAAAAACATTACTTCCACAGTGCAATGACGTTACAGGTTTGATGAGAAATAGATTGTTGTTTCAAACTACTTATTTCTCCAAACTTTCTGTCATGTGTCGTTTACTTTCTTCATCACTTTCTCATAGATGCATGGCTTCAAGCTTATATCAAATTGAAAGAACCATGCAATAACGCCCTCTGTAGGTTACACAAGTCAGGGGATGATGTACATGTATTCCTATTCTTCTCAAGACATTTATTATTATTAGTAGTAGTAGTATGTGTGTGGGTATGCATGTATGTATGTATGTATGTATGTATGTATGTATGTATGTATGTATGTATGTATGTATGTATGTATGTATGTATGTGTGAATGTGTGTATGTGTGTATGTATGTATGTATGTATGTATGTATGTATGTATGTATGTAGGTAGGTAGGTAGGTAGGTAGGTAGGTAGGTATGTATGTATGTATGTATGTATGTATGTATGTATGTATGTATGTCTGTGTGTGTATGTCTGTGTGTATGTATGTATGTATGTATGTATGTATGTATGTATGTATGTATGTATGTATGTATGTATGTATGTATGTATGTCTGTCTGTGTGTGTGTATGTATGTCTGTATGTATGTATGTATGTATGTATGTATGTATGTATGTATGTATGTATGTATGTATGTATGTATGTATGTATGTATGTATGTATGTGTGTGTGCAGTTACAATGACGTGTACAACATAACTCCATCAACTGCCAGTACGTTATCAGTCAAGCACTTTAGATGTCCTTCCATAAACATTTATTTTATTTCGTCCTTGCATTAAGATAAAACCATGGACTTAAATCTAAATGAAATATTTTATGTCAGCTGAATGGACATGTTTTGCGGTGATAATGTCAATTTTGGGATCTGTTAAGTTTGATATACGCGCCTTGTATTTCTTGATTGTGAGTATGTCTGTTCTACGGCCTTCCTTTAACACACAGCAATGCAGCAATGCTGATAACATGGCGATATAGTTGTCCATGGATACATTGTAACGCATGGATACACTTAATTCAACCAAGCATAGCCTTAGCTCTCCCGGGAGACTTTGCTGAAAATCCTACAATATTCCTCATCTTGTAGTCCTTCCCAATTTATTTTGTCGTCTTTTAGAATTCAAATGCATTACATTTCTTCACCAATATCGTTTACAATATCGAAATTCATTCATACGCCAGGACTAAGCATTTTGATATACATTTCGAGTAGTCTCAATTTTTTTCGTATCTCTGTGTATTATGATATTTGTTTGTCCATTGTCTTATTACTTTCAATTAGCTAATGTAGGGTGAATTCATCGTTGTCATAAGGCTTGTTTCACTTTATAACTAGTAATCCAATCAACATAGATGACAAGCTCTCACGAACTACGTCACTGGATCGACTCTCTTCCATTGTACTCAACGACAACGCCCCAACTTGCTTCACTCCATTCACGCTTCCACTGGAGTTAAGATCTCGAGTGTTACACACACACTCATATAACCGATCTCGCCTACCCTACACCAACTGTATTCTCTAACCTTTTAAATGTACATCGGTGACAGAAGACAGCCTGCTTACAAATCAACTCATTTCTTTCACCCCATTCTTTACTTCAACGTTATTGAGGACACTCTTTCTTTGTCGGTTATCCCGTGTTATTCCTCAGTATGCCGCTAGACGTCTTCGAAAGTTTCAAAAGTCGCTTTTCTGGAGGGACCGGAGATGTATCGGACAAACTCAACATCAAGCTTACAAGGTAGGCTTATCCACCAAAATAATTCAACTTCATACTTATAATCAATAATACCAAAATTAAGGATTAAGATTGTTTGGGGAAAATAGAACAGATAATTTTATTCAAATTAATAAGTTAGTATATTTATTATCCTTACAGAGGGGATTTTATATTTAAGATATTAACCTGGGCGCATTATTCCTCGTTTAGAATGATTTGCGGATTAATTCAACGACATGGATATAACATGACCCTCCCAATCCTGTATTATTTCTAAAAAATATATATTGCTATATACGAAAGCATGAATAGATATTAAGTGACTTTCGGCCTATCAATAATGTCATTTTTTTCTACTTTAAAGTGTACCCTGTCAAAGGCCACATTGTAAATATTGTTACTTAGTGTGTATCCCAGTGTGGATAGTGGATACTGTGTACCCCTGTCAAAGGCCACATTGTAAATATTGTTACTTAGTTTGTATCCCAGTGTGAATAGTAGATACTTTAGATTGTACATTTAAATGGCACAAGCATAAAAAGAGAGGACATATGAAATTAGCTTGGGTCTTGGCTAATGGAAGGAAGGTGTACGTAGAACGTAGTAAATCACCTGAGAGTTAACATGATGAGTTACTAGAGGTGTAAATAGACAATCCACACAGTGGATACACATCTACAAACAACACGGTTTAGATACACTGTGTTCAACTTAAATGTTACATTACCAGACGATGATTAAGTAGCAATGTTTTCCTTGTTTATTTTTCATGTCTTTTTAATTTGCGAAGTCGACCTCGCTTGCCGCGTTGCTCGCGCGTGACGGTTGGCCAACCGCCGACAACAAAATATAGTGGTCGGTCGCTATGAGGTGATGTACAACTATTTGTGTGCATCAGCTTCTGCAGAAAAGTGGGGAAACGCATAGTAGACTTAATTTGCGTTTATTTGGTAGTATGTGTAATGTTCTGGTATATATAGCGGGTGTTTGGGAGTGTTATATTTCTGAGATGACGACAGTTTTGACCCGGTATTGTGACGCTGTGTGTGCTAGTACAACCATTTGCCGAACCAACTCGCGCTCAAAGGCGACAAACCGATAACAATACCCCGTACACGCTTTTATAGTCAACGCAAACAACTTTCAGTTATGTTGTTTCTATATGAGTCTGCTTCCGCTACACCATCGTCACTACTACCTTTACAAATGAATTCCCCTGAAAGACTTCAATCCGGGCTATTTTCGATTGTCATGTGTACTTTAGTAAAATCATATCCCAATTATCGATTTTTGATGTTGATGCATTATATTTTTATACAGAAATTAAGGTTGAAAATAATATTATTGTAAAGGTGGTCACATTTTGCCAATTAACATGACAAATGTACAATTTCAAATATCAATAACGAGATTATGTTGAGACCATAATACTACCCACATTAAAATTTCAAGACATACATTTCCATACGTGCATTCAATTTGCATTTGCCGATGTCCTATTCTTTGCTTTTTTTATACAGGATATTGGCACTTCTTTTGTTTCTCATAAAACTCTTTATTTTTACAAGCAACTATTCATCTATAGTACTAGTAAAGCAGGCCACTGCATAGAACCAACAATGCAATGCTGGGGATATGAGTCTCCGAATAATTGATGCGCTGGGTGCCATGGCAACAGTTTACGAGGAGTAGCCTCCTTAATGTTCAGCGTATATATATACATTGATGCATGTTCACTTAGTCAGAAAGTATGTAAGGAAGGATCCCCTAATGGTTACTAATATTGATGTGAGCATGCCGAACAAAGCATAAAATATGGCTACTGTTTAATGACAATAATGCACATTATGTAAACAGTGAACTCTCTTATCGCTTAAAGTTAATAATAGTCGACATTACACCAAACTAACGCACCTGCTCGAGTATGGAATCTCATCCAAACGACGCAAGGTTTGCACATGTAAAAGACAAAAAAAGTCAAAACATCAACCAAAAAAGAGAAAAAAAGAAACGTGCAATTTCAAGACATACTGTCTCTATAGTGACCTACCAAAAGTGACAAGAGTGTTATGTATTGCTTCTCAAATCCAGGCTCAAGATTTAATTAGAAAAAAAAATTGTTTGAATTATTGTTGAAATGGTGTAGTGGGTGTCACCATTGTGATGCATGGTAACAAATCTAGGACAGTATGGATTCCAGGCTACAAATAGCCATGCTATACTGTAGAACAGGACAGTATGGATTCCAGGCTATAAATAGCCATGCTATACTGTAGAACAGGACAGTATGGATTCCAGGCTACAAATAGCCATGCTATACTGTAGAACAGGACAGTATGGATTCCAGGCTACAAATAGCCATGCTAGTTACCGTACGTAGAACAGGACAGTATGGATTCCAGGCTACAAATAGCCATGCTGGTTACCTTACGTAGAACAGGACAGTATGGATTCCAGGCTACAAATAGCCATGCTATACTGTAGAACAGGACAGTATGGATTCCAGGCTACAAATAGCCATGCTATACTGTAGAACAGGACAGTATGGATTCCAGGCTACAAATAGCCATGCTATACTGTAGAACAGGACAGTATGGATTCCATGCTACAAATAGCCATGCTATACTATACTATACTATAGAACAGGACAGTATGGATTCCAGGCTACAAATAGCCATGCTAGACTGTAGAACAGGACAGTATGGATTCCATGCTACAAATAGCCATGCTATACTATACTATACTATAGAACAGGACAGTATGGATTCCATGCTACAAATATCCTTGCTATACTGTAGAACTGGACGGTATGGATTCCAGGCTACAAATAGCCATGCTATACAGTAGAACATGACAGTGTGGATTCCAGGCTACAAATAGCCATGCTATACTATAGAACAGGATAGTATGGATTCCAGGCTACAAATAGCCATGCTATACAGTAGAACAGGACAGTGTGGATTCCAGGCTACAAATAGCCATGCTATACTATAGAACAGGGCAGTATGGATTCCAGGCTACAAAATAGCCATGCTATGCTATAGAACAGGGCAGTATGGATTCCAGGCTACAAAATAGCCATGCTGGTTACCTTACGTAGAACAGGACAGTATGGATTCAAGGCTACAAATTACAAGCATATATTACTCTCGTATATATAATATATCTAGAAGGGTCTTGCCTCTATGTTGTTTCCTGTACATACCACTTTTGCGAACACACCATATAAATTGAAATTTGTTCTTTAGTTGTTCTTAAATTTCTAAATTAACTGGTTTATAACCTCGTACCAAAACGTGCCATATAGTGCAAGACATTGGTGTATTATACACTAAACGCTTAAAACAAGTGCTAGTAATTTACATATGTAATTAACTTCTTCCATCGATTGCTTCACACAGGGTATTAAAACTAAACAATCATTTCTACTTTTTTTAAAAATAAATATTGGACAAATTGATAATTTAGAACATTGTATAAAAACAACAACATTAACACAAAGAATATTAATTTGTAGGTCAATTAATTCATAAATTCATATATTTTTATTCGTGCAATGTTTATATTTCTTTACATTTGTGTTTGCACAGTCAAACGTACGAAAAATTAAAATATATTTGTATTGTTAGTCTAAGATGAGCTTTATGCTGTAATGTAAGATAAAACGAAATTAAAGGTACAATTTATCCATACAATTTAATTAAATATATTAATAATGCAAACTCGTTGCTATGGTTACATTTCAGGCCCAGCTAATTGGTTAAAACCACATTTTTATTCATAAATATATGAATAGGTACACGTGACACATGGGACAGGCATAACAGATATATTGAGTTTTAATATTTACGATATACATGTTATATTTAGATGTCTCGCTATGTAATGACGTAAGCATTTTTGCTATTTCATAACAATTTCTGTCGACACCGTGAGCGATAATAACGACGAGCGACTGGTTTGTTTAACGTACAACTGTTGTAGTACGTTAATTGTGTTTGTACAGCGTGTATGTGTTTAAAACACGTTTCTCTTCATATATGAGACAATAATTGTAGTTCATACATAATATAGAATGTGTAGCAACACATACTTGTCATCTGTTACAAAGTTCGTGGCCGCAGTCGTCAGCAAATTCACACACACACATGGCTCCCATATGCTTCGAACACCTGGGAAATAACTAGGGGTGCTCGAACAAAATTCCGTTCTGTTTCCGAGTAGAAATGTACCCAACTTACGAAAGATAAGTTCGCATCATATACTTTCACGTCCTGCAAATAAGGCAAAATTCAAGTGTTGGTCGGACTTTGGGCACGATTTTACATAATGGAGAACAATCGATATACAGGATCGTGGCTTTCAGCTGTAGAACGCAATATAAATGTATCCAATCATAACAGTATCACTAATATCACTAAACAAGAACTCTGTACTTCATTAAAAGAATACTTTTTCTACTGCAATAGATGGAATACAGACAATAGACGAGAAAATGCAAAGTTGCGTTCATACAGTACCTACAAACATTCACTGGAACCAGAAAACTACATAACAGTTATCAATAATAGAGAACACACCAAAACATTAGCATAATTCAGGATAAGCTGCCATAGTCTTGCAATTAAGAAGGGACGCCAAACACAACCCAAAACTCCAATTGATAATAGACTATATGTAAAAATTGTAATACAATAGAGGACGAAGAACATTATTTGATACATTGCAAACTATATACAAAGCAAAGAGATGAATTATTTAGTGTCATTTATAATATCAATTCAGAATTCAATAGTATAGAAAAGAACAATTTAAATTTATAATGCAATCAAAACAAAAGATATTATAATTGCTCTCTGTATATATCTAAACTCGAGTAAAAAAATTAATCTGCAAAATTGTAGTGTTCTTTAATATCTTTATTATAATTATGGACCCAAATAGAATTGTCAATTTTCTGTACGGTTGTAATAAAACTATATCTGATCTGATCTAATCTTATCTAATCTAATCTAACCTAATCTAATGATAAATAGTTATGTAACATTTTGGATTCTCAACACACAAAAAGCTAGACATGTGTGCAACAGGCGACCACTGGCAAACTTTGTGACGCATGACATTGACAAGTTATAATGATTTATCAGGGAGTTTCAATGTAAAGTTATGTTTTTATCACACCACGCAGAAACCACTAAATGTAGCTATATGTACTTGGTTCTCAGTATCTGTGGGTGGTTCACGTGTTTTGACGTATGTGCTTTGAGTCTGGAATCAATCGATCATTTAAATACTGGTCCTGTGCCAGCACATTGTATATAGTCAGGCGTCTGAACGTGTGTATGTGTTCACCGTCTCAAATCAATCACTCAGTGTTATAGTTGAATAGCGAGTGTATCTATAAGTACTCGCGTGTCTGTACGTGTGTGGGTGTGTTTCCAGTAAGAACGCTATTAATCATTCGATAGACCTCGACATTAATATACTTGAATAGAGTATGTATTCAAGTATTCGCGTGTCTGTACGCGTGTCTGTCTGTCTGTCTGTCTGTCTGTCTGTCTGTCTGTCTGTCTGTCTGGCTGCCTGCCTGCCTGCCTGTCTGTCTGTCTATCTATCTATCTGTCTGTCTGTCTGCATGCGTGCATGAGTGTGTGTGTGTGTGTCTGTCTGTCTGTCTGTCTGTCTGTCTGTCTGTCTGTCTGTCTGTGAGTGAGTGAGTGAGTGTCTGTCTGTCTGTCTGTCTGTCTGTCTGTCTGTCTGTCTGTCTGTCTGTCTGTCTGTCTGTCTGTCTGTCTCTGTATGTATGTGTGTGTATGTATGTATGTGTTTTTGATTATGCTTTGCTGCGAGAGAAAATACTGTATCTCTCTTTGTTCGTATGAACATAACACTATCTTTATAGACGCCAACTGTGCAATGTATATCTCTACAGTATGTCAATAATTTCTTCTAATCTGATCGTCGTGACTCGAATCGTCGGGTTCTCGTACATTCGTGTATCTGTCCTATATTTGTGATGAGGGGGTCATATATACCACGAAATCATTATTTGCCCAGTATCTGTCCACATAGAGTGACACAACCATTAGATGCTGTCAGTCACCAGTGTAATATTCTGTTTACACACATTTTAGTTTTAACCTGCAGCAGTTTTCTTCATTTTATTAACACATGATATACTGGTGTCTCAGTCTCAGTCTCTGTTTCAATTTCAATTTTCAAAATTTCAAATTTTGGTTTTCACTTTCGATGAAGAATGTAAAATTAATATATCGGTACTTTGATTGGTCTTCTGCGGTATTAATCATGTTCCGCGAACGAAACTCATAGAAGCAGAGGCGAAACTTACACAAAGAGAGACGTGCATGTGTGTGTGAGCATGCCCTGCAGGTGGAGGTTTTAGACTGACGTTTATATTATGGTGGAAGTACCCGTTCTTTCGGGAAACACTATCAAATCTACCAATCTCCACAAACTAGTGTAGAAGCCATATTAAATGTCTTACGTTCTATACAGTTAGCTGAGCTTATAGGTATTGACAAGTTAGAAAAATTGTGGACAACTTCTCAGAGTATTTGTTACAACAGGACCTCATTACTAAGTGGAGTGATATCAAAAGTTAAACATCGTATATCAAGACGCGCGCGCGTGCGTTACATCAAATAGTGCCTCCTAGGGGGAAAGAGCATAATTTACAACACATAATTGAACTGAGAATGCGATTGTAAGTAGCTGATAGTGCAATCATCAATACTTAGTTTCTTTCTATTAAGCAAGTGGCTCATATTCGCTGGGAAAAGCAATTTTCTCAGTACTGTACCAGAAAAATTGATAAGGTGCATTGTTATCATTGGAAGGTCAACTACACTGTAGCAATACATGTATCTATTATATTTCCACGGCCTGATTAATGCAAAAAGTAAAATGTGATGGAAAGCTGTATTCTCGCAACATTTCACAGGGATTCAGTTGAACACATTGACCTGTGTGACCTTGGTTAGTTATAAAGAGATATTTTTAATTATCATAATTGGTGATAATCGGGATGTTTGTACTGTAAACCTACACATTACGTCAGTACTGATATTTACTGTGTGATAATGATAATAATTGCACTTACACAAAGAGAACAAAAGTAGAACAAAAGGCTCATTACAGTTTTATGCAATTACATTATGCAAATTTGCTCTTTGTTTCAAAAATATTATTCAGGGTCGTAGATGGCAGATACCAATTCATTCATGCGTTCATTCATTAATTCGGTCATTCATTTATTGTCAATTTCAACTTGAAGCAAGAGTATATAATAACCATAGTAACCATAATGATAGCTGTTTACAAAATTTGCAATTTTAGAGTAAATAAATTCCACTGGTCGAGTTTGGTTCCATTCATTCATTCATTCATTCATTCATTCATTCATTCATTCATTCATTCATTCATTCATTCATTCATTTATTTATTTATTTATTTATTTATTTATTTATTTATTTATTCATTCATTCATTCATTCATTCATTCATTCATTCATTCATTCATTCATTCATTCATTCATTCATTCATTCATTCATTCATCAATCCATCAATCCATCCATATATCTATCCATCTATCCATCTATCTATCCATCTATCTATCCATCCATCCATCCATCCATTCGTTCATTAATTCATAATGTCAATTTCAAATTAAAATATCCATAACAATGGTAACCTTAATGAGATCAGGGTACATGCAACAAAACAAATTAGAGTCCAATAAATATTGCTGTTCGATGGTCGAGTTGTGCTCAAATTCAAAGTACATATAAAGTATGCAGAGTGAGCAATTACAACCTAAATGCTTGGAGAATAATGTGAATTTATTGTTCTCGACTTCATTGTTTTCACCGCTAAAGCTAATTAAACTGCAAATCCATGGAGATAAAATTGTCAATTGACTAAAGGTTGCCTTACGACCCAGTTTGACATGAATCTAACGTAGCGGTACAGCCATAAATCGTCATATGGTTAGATGAACGAGGAAATATAGGGAGACAGACACGCCGACTGAATTGGGTATCAACTGAAGTTTGTAGCCAATCTCCAGGAAGTGGGGGATAATAGAATAACTGTAGCCAGCTGGTACCGAGAGAGTATGCGACCTGACCATGACGCATTACGTAGAAAAACGCGGTCAAAAGGTCATCACGAAACACAACTACCGCAAAATTGACAAAATTATCCAGGGAATGGGCACTTCTTTTTACATAATGGGTTGACAACACGTCATCAGTTGTACTGTGTCACACTTTATTGCCATGACATGCTGTGCTGCACGGTGTATGGCTGTCCTGCTATACTTAAATTGTGGTACGTTGTTGCACGTTTGTGATCTGCCATACTGCAGGTGTGCTGCACTTCTCCTTTGTGCTGCAGCCAAAGTATGTTGCATGTTGTGTTCTATAGTATATTACACAGGACTTCTGTAAGGTAAATGCATCATGTTGTATCGTATTGTACTCCTTTCTTTCATTTTGTGTAGTGCAGTTTTAATTAAGATACCACCTACACAACACAGTTATAGGCACTAACCCAACAGGAGAAAAAACATTCTCGCGAGAACGGCGTTGATTCTCAAACAAAACAAAAAGAAAACCATCTGATCTATTTTAGTGGTTGGTTTGTTTTTAAATTTCTGAGCAAATGTTTACATCATAATCTTTAAGTATTGATTTTCTCTTTTAAAACTTACGAAACACAAACAATAATTGTTATCTAAGGTTTTTGAAATGTTACATTTTTATCAGTAAAATATCAAAAAATGTAAGAAAGTAAAAACCTAATATAGATCAGAAGGTTTACAACATGCAAAGTTTAATTGTTTGACAAGTTTGCAAGGTTCAGATTTGCAATTACTAAAGTTTCATTATTATATCAACGTTAATATGGAGAACTTAAAGATGGTGCGGTTACTCTCCCAGCTTCTTAGAGATAGATACATATATGTAGACAAAGCCCATATGGCATTACTAATCCAAATCTTAAAAAAATTTCGCTAGTTAGTTTATCCTGTTTGTCGTCGAAATTAGGTTTCGCGAAATCGTCTTTAGATTGTACATCGTCGCCATACGGATTACAAGAAAGTATTGCTGCATCGTATCTTTTTGTAGACTCTGTAGGAACATTATCATGTATGGATCTGTCGATACACATCAATCAATCCGTTACTTCTAATTAGTTCCAAGCATCAGTGTTTCTTTCCGAGCTACAGAGAAAATTCAAAAACTTCTCATGTGCATCGTCTACCGTTGTCATTACATGGTTGACCGGTTACTGCGTGTTAGCTTATCTTCACTTAAAAGGTCAAAGGTAAGGATGTAATGTTAAAACTAACGGAATACAGATTGTTAGGTTAAGAAATTAAGTGAAAATGTTCCATAGCCGTGATTACATGGATTTCATGCGTTTGTACATTTGAGTGATGATCCGACCAGATCAAGTGATGGAGACGTAAACCTTGGTTCGTAAAACTGAAATCCATACTTCTAGCTCTCCAAGGAGAATGTATTGGGTGCATGTCACGAATTTCGATATCGTGGAGACTACACCTCACAGGGAATAGTGTAAATTTTGTTATAAATAGAACAATGAATAATGTCTTGAATAAGTGACTAATATACTGCATTAGTGAAATGATTGTTGTTTTGCATTAGTGTTTTAAGTGCTGCTTGGCATTAGTCACTAATTGCTGCATCGCATTAGTTCAATCATTCCGACATAGTTTTTCTTGTTTAGTCACCGGACGATTCTAAAATAAGCATCGAAGACTAAAAGTAGGAATCGTATGGCAGTATTTTACTGAAAGTTATTCACTAACTGTCTGAGAGCATGGACTGCTCTATGTGGGCATTGGTTACAGTATGGGTGAATTCAACTTGGTTACTGCACATAAGCATTACAACCGATTACTGTATGATTGCATTGGTTACTGCATTGGTGCATTGGCCATGGTTTGATTGCATTGGTTGATTTGATTGCATTGGTTACAATATAGGTGCATTGTTTATGGCGTGATTGCATTGGTTACTGTATTGAGTGACTGTATTTCATTTACGATTTCTTGACTTTAAGTTACTTTTCAAATGTGCCAAGTCAAAATTAACAAGGAATTCACAACGCCATTTCATAAATTACATAGTTAAATAATTACTATACATTACAATGTTCAAATTTCGCTGTTCATATATCAAAAGTGTTTTAATATTATCATATCGTAAAACAGGTAAACTGTAACATATGTATTTAGATATTATTTCCCAATAGTTCTCTTCGTTCAGGCATGGGAAATACGAGTGACCTAAGGGGCCCTTGTCACTACAAGTCGCTAGAGTAGTAGTGACAACTGTTAGGTCATGAGTATTTTCCGACAAATATTGGAGAATAATACAATTATACCATCGCCAATAATATAAAAAATATCGAGAAAAGTAATGGCAAGTTTGTGCGTTTTCGAACACAGCAGAACCAATGACGTAGACACATATTGTCGTGACATAGATGCGAGTTGTCGTGACGTAGAACAACCAGTCTATATTCCATATTTTTTGCTGAACCTGGCTCGTGTAAGGTATAATATGTGATAAACAACTAACTCAAGTAACTGAATAACACGATAATGCTGCACTTTATATATATCAGATTAGAGTATCTCACTTTTGAATACGACATTACAGATAGGCACGATCCTTCTTG
This sequence comes from Glandiceps talaboti, assembly GCF_964340395.1. Taxonomy (NCBI): domain Eukaryota; kingdom Metazoa; phylum Hemichordata; class Enteropneusta; family Spengelidae; genus Glandiceps; species Glandiceps talaboti. Next base: position 16,420,448 of record NC_135565.1, on the reverse strand, counting down.
CCATGTATAAATATTATTACATTTGGTATCTTTTAATTCTAAGAAATAGAGTAATTAGTGGTATCGATGACATCTAATCTGTAGGAATATGAATGCCCAAATATGGACATTAGTTCCTTATATGGACATTGGAATGAAAATATGCCTGACATGAAGAGGGAGGATAACAGCGAAAGCCGAAGGCGCAAACGTCAATATTCGGACTATTATAAAAATTTAATTAATGTCTTGTGAACGTTTTATGATGGCAAATGTATTGAGTTTGTAATTATGGTTTTCATACAGTTATTTTGCCGAGATCTGAGAGTATCTTGCAAAAATTCTCAATCTGACCAAATAGTACTTTTTCTTGAATAGTGCCCATGCATGAGCAATGTAAGCTTCACTTGCCTGGCAAATATCGCGGATGTTTCTATATGAAATAATGACAAATTAGCATGTGTATATTGAGGCTTTGATTTAATCTTGAAATCTTGGAAATGTAGGAATTAGTTGGTGATATCGCTAACATCTCGTCAGAATAAAAAAGTATATAACACTTGACACGTCACAGCCATAAAAAATTACTCAGAATATATTGATTACAGTGATACAGCGGAAATTGATCACTGCTTCAACTCTTCAGGCAAAGCGTCAGTCATGCGTACATTTTGGCTTTGAAATGTTCATGCTACCACGTGGTAACGCAGCATACCATCCTTGACAAGTAGGCGATTTGTTTAATACTTCCAAGAATGTTAAGGAGCGTACGAATCTTATCACAAAAAACGAGTGATTCTACACCAAGCTAGAATCGGAAGAGCACTTATTTTTTGCTGACTATAATTCTAGAATTTCCATCTATATTAAATGTACATCCTGAAAATCCCATTTGGATGAATCAAAGGCAAACATTATCACGAACGAAGATAACAATCTAATATCCCCAACAGTCATAATTGTCACTTTTTAATCTACTTGCATGTGTCGTCTACTCCATCTTGTTTCTGACTTGGCATGTTAGGAATATTTCATTCCAGTACAAATTCACTCCAAAATGATTTCAACAAAATTATCGTTTGCAATAATTTTTCAAATTAATTTTACTTTTCAACAGGATGATGGCAATAATCAATATGCTTTCATATCAAAGTTTTGTTAGAAATATTCTTTCTTGTACACCAATTCTCTCAAAAATCATGTTAACAAAATTGGTTTTCAACAGGATGATGGAAACAAAATCAATACTAATGCCTTTGTCAAAAATATTGTCGTATTTGAACCATTCTAAGACAAATTCCAACCAAGATTATTTCAAAGTTCTTGTCTGGCATAACTTTTTAAAATATTCAAATTAGGTTTTCAGCATAAATCATGGAAGTAATCAATACTAATGTTTCTGTCACAGAATGTTGTTAACATATGAGAACATTTCAGGTCACTTGTGTCAATTTTTGAAATGTTTGTCTCGACTGGTAGTGAGGGACTGAATGTGACAGAATAAAGTGCAGTTATCTGTCATTATGTACGGGTTCTAATGAAGTGTCTGTCTAAATATAGAACACTTTACAACTCACTATTTCTTCGCATGAGGAAATCTCACACCATCTTCTTTCAAATACCGGTCACCATGTAAACTGGGGTCAACATGCAAATTAGGGTCAACATGCAAATTAAAGATTCGTTGAATATTTGGATATAAATAACAGAATAATTTAAACTCGACATCCTATGTTATTGTTTGTTTACCTTTACGTATTAAGACATATGTCATTAAATATGCAAAATAAGAAAAACATCCAGATCATATCGTTGACGTAGTTTTACTTAGAAACATCAGTATCAAGATTCAAAAATGATGTGTATATGAAGGGGTTGCATCTGCCATCAAGAAAAATTGTATCTCCAGATATATTACATTATACCACGCATAGGCTAAGTTGAGGGCGTTTGAATAAAAAATATGACATTTATACCCCGGTTGTTCTATGTCATAATAAGAAGCGTTTTATTAGTACTCTTGGGTAATCAAAGCCATCAGAATCGCTATTGATTTTCTCTTCCCTCTAAATCATGCTTAATAAATATAGGTATACATATACTATTGTCCAACATTTCTTTATCAATCAGTGCTATAAGGGTTCTGTTACTACTCGTCTTCGACTCGTAGTGACAAGGTCCCCTATGTGACTCGTAATATATTTTCCTCGGTTGACAGAATAATTTTGTTGCGAATGATTCTTAAGTATGACTGTGTTTCACAATCCTATTGGTATCTGTGTCAGTGCAAGATTATACTATGGAGGTAGTTCGTGACTGTCGTATAAGCTATAAACCTCAAATCTTAATAGCGTGCACACAATTTGAGTATTTAGGTATGGACTAATGGAAAAATTAGATTCGAAATTCGAGGATCCATTGTAATGATAGTAAATGGTTATCTATATTAATCTATAATGAAACAATAATAATATTGCTCTTGAAACAGAAGGAAAGGTAAGGGGTAAATAAATGGCTTACAAATATATGTGTATGTGTGTATGTATGTATGTATGTATATATGTATGAATGCATGTTGTCTGTCCGTCTGTCTGTCTGTCTGTCTGTCTGTCTGTCTGTCTGACTGACTGACTGTCTGACTGACTGACTGACTGACTGACTGTCTGTCTGTCTGTCTGTCTGTCTGTCTGTCTGTCTGTCTGCCTACTTTGTCATCTGGTCACTACGTATATCTACCAAATAATAGTTCATCCATTCAAATCAACACAATCTATGTATTCTAAGTACAATATATACTTTTCAATTTGAAATATTCGCTGGAAAAGGTACTTACAATGTAATTTGGGTGTCTTTACGATGAATATCTAATGTCCGAGAGAATGTTACAAATTCGACTGTTGACATTGGAAGCTCATTTTCTCAATGTCAAGTCCGATAAGAGAAACCCCAGGGAACGAGAGATAAAGTGAAAACTCTAGTGTAATTATAAGCTCAATGTAGTAATTGATTTATCAAGGTGCTAGGTTCCATTGCAGTATCTCAACACACTCTACATTAATACGCTGTGATAGGTGATAAGTGCATTTCTCATGGCAGATTCATTGCATGTGTAGGTTTGAGCGGAAAAGAGAGAGAGAGAGAGAGAGAGAGAGAGAGAGAGAGAGAGAGAGAGAGAGAGAGAGAGAGAGAGAGAGAGAGAGAGAGAGAGAGAGAGAGAGAGAGAGAGAGAGAGAGAGAAATCAAACGTGTTTTGGTGTTTTGAACGTACAAGAGCTTGTAACACAGTTATCACGACGTGGCGCATTCATTTGTCAATAAACAAAATGCACCATCCAGGACATGCGCATTAGTCAATATTTGAACTTTAATCAAAATTAAAAAGAATGATGTTGTAGTCTTTCACATATCTTGTTTTCATCTACCTGTAACGTGTTTGTCTTATCGTTTCCAGGTTTACAAGGAACCCACAACTAATGGCATATTTTGAAACTGATAACAAGATAAAATGATCTTCAATTTTATGAGAATCTGTTTAAAGTAATCGACTTCAACAACATGGCTTAAGCGAATAAAGTCATCTTACGAGAATGTTTAGCGAAAATGAATTTGGAGATGAAAACCAATGGTTACCTATACATCATTTAGCAGATCGTTTCAATCGTAATCTCGATCTCAATCTTAATTTTTATTTCTTATAGAGCGCATTAAATGAAAAATAATCACGATGCGCTGTGTATATCATATCAATTCATAACCTTTGTTGCCATTATTTGTTTGTTCATGTTTTTGTATTGTCACTTTGTAATTGACGTAATATGACGTAATCATTATGTTATGAATATTCATTATCAGTACTGATAGGCGATAATGAAAGGGATATGAAAGTCAGTAATAAACTATCAACTGTCCAAAGATATTTAAAGATTTTTCTCCTGAAGATTCCATTATGTCAGGATCATAAAAGTATCGTATTTATAACGGGACACAAATATGCAATTATCATGAGCTTCTTTTCAGAAACAACCGTCCACTGGTGCAGTATTACAAACCACTCTTTCACTCAATACGTCACTGTATCCCCTTTTTAGTTGATTACCAGTGTTTTTCACACTGGCGTAGTTCACTAATTGCATTTTAATCCCTTTCACCGAATTTGATTACGAAGCATTCATCATTTGGGTAGCGGTATTGAAAGGACTCATTATACCAATGCCGGCTTAATGGCCGTACGTTATTCAGCTTAATCCCCCTAGGAGCACGCTCACAATGGACAGAAAATAGCGTGCGCTATTAGTAATATTGTGGGTCGCCATTTCAACAAATAGCTAACATACTAACGCTAAGAATACGTAGACAAATTTACATTAATTATTCACAATTATACGAGAGATATATCCCATAACGCCAAACTTGTGTATTTGCTGTTTCGTGTTCAACAGCGATTTCCTTACAATTTCTCCATTTGGTTATTGCACCGCCTTGGGAATGAATGAAATCGCACTCGGTCACGTGATCACTTGATTTGTTTTCGTTATCTCAGAAGTTTTATATACTGGCGTATTGAGACGTTTGCAGCTTGTGAATGCGTATGACAAAATACGATATTCATTACCTCAAGTGATAGAACTTCCTAAAATAGAATATGTCTAAGAATGTTCTGATAGTTACATAGTATATCTCCGAATGTCAAAAGACATAAAATTACATATCATACGAATGTAAGAGATACACACTTGATTGATAACTGTTGTTCACAATATGTAAATATTTTTTTTCATTAGGACACAGCATTATCACTATCTTACAATTATTTCTAACCCTTGAAAATAAACTGCCGAGACAGTCTACCATTTTCACAATAACATGAAATATTAAGCAGGTTTGATGAGCTAGGATATGATCAGTATTTGATATTTTCTCACGTTAGGTTAACAAATTGACTTAGTCATTCATCATAACACTTTGTTTGGTGAGCGCATACAAGCTGAACATTTGTTAAATGTCAAGTGCTGAGAACTTAAAGTTAGTTTTAGAGGTAGTCCTGTCACTCGTTTCTGTGTTAAAACTCATTCTAAATGTAACGGCCTTAGGTATTATTTAGAAATTACTTTTACATTGAGGAAAGGTGAAAATTAAAAGTGTCCACCCCATGTCCTCTGAAATCTAATCAGAGTGCTCTGATCAGCTACTAAGCCAACACCTCCATTGCCATTCGAATATTTCATTCAGCTATAGGGAGGCTAAAAGACCAACATAGACCCCCCCCCCCACCGCCGCCGCCCCTACTAAACGTGATTTTGGAGGGACAATATTCAAGAGTATAGAGTATGTGCCGTATAGTACAGTCGCAAATTATCATTTTGTTAAAATTCAAATAATTCACTTGAAATGTATTTGGGTTTCTATATCGTAAATACAATCAAATTTAGGACAACTTCCAGTAGATCGGTAAAATATAATTACCAGTTCGAAACAAAAATGTGTATTGATACCCTGGTCGTTCTACATCATGACAACTCGTGTCTAGCGACTCGTAGTGACAAAGGCCCCTTAGGTCACTCGTATTTTCCTTGACTGAACGAAGAAAAATATTGGGGAATAATATTTATATATTTTGTAAGATTCAGATGCTATATATTTAGATAACTTTCGCTGTAATAGTAAAACGAAATCCCCCTGTGTGTCTGAGTCTTCGTCGGCAAACATTCCACCAAACAAGTCCCACACAACCAAACCAGCAAAAAGAGGCCACCCAGGGGACGTTGAATATCGAGGGTCGTCATTTTAATAAATATATAACATACTCATGTGCGGTGTACTCTAACCAATGAGCATTAATTATTCAACATGATATTGGAGGCCTTTCAGAAAACAAGGTTAGCATCCATGGTAAAAGAATACAGTATTAAGAGTTACAATTTGGACGAAAACTGCGAGTTTGGAGTTTGTATTTTTTCCACTGCTAACTGCTACTGATGATTTAAAAAAAAAAGATTATGTGCTCACCATCCCCAATATCAGAAAGCTTGCGTCAGCGCATAGCCATTGGCCATATAACACAGGTGACTATTTCATGAATATGTAAATTGTTAGAAAGTATAAAACAGGTTTTCATCGTGACTAGGTGAACCTTAAATCAAGTTTTGACTCAAAAAGTCAATGTTGTGCAAAATCAATCTTCTATTTTCTTAATGTCAAATATAAACATACTTAGAATTTGCAACTTTGATATTTTGAACAGATAAAAAACATTTTAGAACAAGTTGCCATTTGCAAAAACACATGGATAAAAGGAATAGGTAATCGAAATATTTGAAATGTGATAATTCAAAATGGCTGCAAAATTGTTGGAATACTTCGATGGGATAATGGCACAGGAAGCAATACTTTCCCTAAGGACGTAAATTTAAATAAATAAATAGAAATCTAATCATTCGAAATGGTTACTTTTTGTATGTCAAAGTTACTTTAGATTTAAAAAATCAACTTGGAAATCAGTCTTGGCGCGTGTTCCGTGTTTAACCAGATTGGACAGATTACGTGTAATTCAATTATGTAATCAATGCATCACCCTATGAAACATGGCCTTTCACGACGAAAATGTCAAAGGTGTCGGGAAGGAGAGAAATTCGGTTATCAGACACTTCGTAGATATCATCGCGTGCAGATCAAACAATTGATAACACGCTTGACTCACTATCATGTTCTCGTAGATCATTCGGTTTGTTAAAGTTGCTGAAGTTTTTATTTGGAGAGTCACAGAACCACGTCGTTGCTATGATAAACCACTACTTGGTTTTATCGTATTTACTGATTAACACCTACTCTATCACGAAAACGTATAGAGATGAATAAACCGCAGGTCGAATGGTTTTGAGTCAAAATATTCGGTATCTATGAAATTGTCATTTTGTCAGTCTTTACCATTCATATCAAAAATCAAAAGTTGAAATTAGAAAATGTGGCCGTAATCACTTATTTTCGTAGTTGCAATTTTGGCGGGAAGGTGTTCAGAACAGGAGAGGTCAAATACCAGACGTGATATTCCATCAACATCTATCTTCACAAGTTCCATATCAACCTATTGCTGTGAAATAATGTACAAGCCAAGTAATTGTCTTTGGATAGTAAATATGGATTGTATACCCTGGTCGTTCTACGTCAGGACAACTCGCGTCTACGTCATTGGTTCTGCGGTGCTCGAAATACGATATTATGTTGCCTGAATTTTCATAAATTATGCTTGAGGAGGTATAATTTTATTATTATTCACTAAGTTTTTCTTTCATTCAGCAGGAAAATGCTTATGACCTAAGAGTTTTGTAAAAACGCGTCTATTGTCAAAGGCCCCCTAGCTTATATTTGTTTTATATAGCTGAACGAAGAGAAATATTATGTATAATTACTGCCCAAATATGGTCATTTGCACCGGCCAATGGGATGGTTATCCTTATAGTGTGGCTGTGAAAGTGTTATCCAATACGGAGTGAACATTTATGGCAAATGTATTTTGAAATTTGCAATTATGATTTCCACTTGCCTGCATTGCCAAAGTTTGAGAGTATCTTATGAAAATCACACTTTACACCAGGTGCTTCTTTTTCTCATATATTGCTCATGGGCAATGTACGCGTCACCTGTCCGGCAAGTATCCCGGATGTTCGACATGTGGTTAGTAATTTGCGTATTCTAAACACATACATCAGCTATTACTTAACATGAATTAATCAATATTGCAAATGCATCATGCATATACTAAACGCATAAATGTCATGTATACTAACTTCAACCATAGATTTATTTGTGTTTTTTTTTATTTTGTCATCTACAACCTGAACATATATCAATCTTATCGATTTGGTTATTTCACCGATGGATGGTTTTTATGTCCCGAGTGCTTCATAAACACTGCTCCAATTACCTTGACCTGGTAGCTATATGCATTTATTTAGTTTTTCAACAGTGTCATAGTGAACACTTGGTTTATAAAGGTAACCACCACAAGAATACTGAATTCATCTTGGTAGTGATGACGTCATGAAATCTTGAATTACCGAATTGAACATGGTGTCAGGGATATTTGTCTACCCTTGTAACGATGACGTCAACAACATTTGGGTTGCCTGGTAACGGTGACATCAGCAACGCTTGGTTACCATGGTAACAATGACGTCATCAACGCCTGGTAACGATGGTACCATCAACACATTTGTTTGCAATGGGTACGTTGACACAATGAACACATTGTTTGCTCTTGTAAATGTTGACTTCATCAGTGCTTGGTTTGCCATGGTTACGATGATATCATCAACACATTGTTTACCATGGTAACGATGGTATCATCAACATTTGGGTTAGCTTGTATCAAACAACATCATCAAGACTTTGTTTACATCGGTTACCATAGAAACACTCCGTTGGACCTTGTAAGTGTCATCATGAACACTTAATTTATCCTTTTAATGATGACAGCACCGACACTTGGTTTACCATGGTAACGGAAGTACCATGTGAGCACAAGCCATGCATTTCCTCTGTAGAAATGGCGTACTCCAGAAGTAATGACACCACAAAGAATATTTTGGTCAAATCCTACCACCATGAAAATCACTTTATGCAATAATTGACACTTTGTGTATACATGGTGAACATTTGGTTTCCCCTGGCAATAGTGGCACCATAAACTCTCATCTGACGTCATTGTAAACTTCTCAAACAACCAAATGTAACATCCAGAAATTACACACTATCGTACCAACGATGACATGAACTGCATTGGATGCTGTCTACCTTATGGGCAGAAGTATCTCGAAGACAAGAGGTACCATAGCAACGATCAAATTATAAAGATACTATTTTTTTTTTAAATCCAGAGTTCAACACTGGGGTCAAAATGTCATTCCTGTTATCAGAGATTTAGAGTACCCAAAGCTGTTCCTGCAATACATACATCCCCAAATAATTCAGTTTTCCTATGATTTATAGCATTGTTTACACCTTCTCTACGTCATCGTTGCTGCATCATGCACATATATGTTACCATAGCAACGATGGAATCATAAACACCCGGCCGGTCTCCAGAAAAAATGATCAGGTACTCTTTATGCAAACATTGCAATTTTTCGTCACCATTTTGAACACTTTCATCCTCTGTCACAAACAGACACGGTAGTTCTCTTTCATTGAAAGTTATCTGTTGTAAGTAACATCGAATATCTCCACTTTTTTTATTTATCAGAGACAATCAGTATGAATGATGAATCTATGGGTCATGAATCGTGACTATTGAAACAAAACACCACATACTACATTTGTATCCTTAAAACGCGTAACTATGGCAACCATTGTTTAAAATGTATAAATCATCACGTACATGTCAATCATTTCACGGCATATTTCTAATACTAATAATCAGATAAACATACTTTTGAACATTTTTAAGGATTTGTGCTCCAACAGTGACAACTTTGATAGCAATGTGTTATGACAAGCCAAAACCCTTAACACACTTCACAGTGGAACCTCAGGATGTGCGCCTGTATAATGGACAGCTAGCTCACTGAAAATAGGTTTTAATAGCAACTTTGCATGCTCCGCTGCTCAGTGATCCTAGTCTTCTGGGACCATGCAACGTTTGTGGATATTTATTAAGTCGCATGAGACTTGCAAGGCTGGCATTACACACTACACGTATTGACTCGTAAACTTGAAACACACACAATGTACTACATGTATATTTCAAGCTGCTAAGATAAATAACGTGTCCTATTTCATCCGTAAACAAACGTCCTACGGGACACATACAGGTACATTTGGAAACCTTTGGAAGTATTTAAATACTCGTTAAACATCTAGCTCTAGTGAAATAACAAGCGGGATATTTATACAGTAGTCTGTGTATGCTATATAAAATACTACCTTTTCGTTACATTAGGGTTTTATTTTGTCTTAAATCAGAGACAGTGTCATTCATTGCTTTGTAATATAGTGTCGAATTGTTTCCTAATACTGCAATAATCCGAGATTCGTTGTAAACCATGATTATACGTGTAGCTTGAGTCATATCTGTCTGCCTCTCAGATTCCCCCTGAGTCTTGCATTCCTTGTCCTTTCTCCACGTTTTTATGACTTAAACTAATTGATGGCCTGTCTTACTCAATAATAACTTTCCACGGTGTAAGCTTTTATGGCTTTTATCTTAAAATGTAGTCTATTAAAACGTTAGTTTCTTCTACCCATTACCAGCTTTATTTGGTCAATGGATGTACGAGTGATTATTATGGGATAGTCTTCAAGTAGACGCCTGGCTGGCTTAGCCTTTAGAGCGGCATGCACCTTCTTAGTTTTCTCAGTTATTTTGTTTCAAATTGAGATCTGTTTAAACTTGTTTTCCTCGTTAAACCAGTCAGTCATTATTTGACACTATTTTACCGTACAACTGGCACTTGAACATTGTATGAAATAAGTAATGACGAATTTCAATGAACTAATGGCGTAAGTGATTCAATGACGTATATCAATGACCAATTGAATCAATTACGTAAGCCAAATGACTGAATTACACACGTCAATGACTAAGTGACGTAATTCAATGACTTAATGACTCGATTACTTACATCAATGACTCGATAACCTGGCCAAATGACTGGACTGCGCGTAGTCAGTGACGTGGTTCAATGAATAAACGACTTGAATAGTACTCAATGACTAAATGAGATCCTTCAGTGTCTGAATGATGCGATTACTTACATCAATGACTCAATAGCGTAGTAGTATGACTAAATGACTCGAATACGTGCGTCATCGACTCAATGAAGTAGTTCAATGATTACTTCTGTCAGTGACTAAATGACGTAGTTCAATGACTTAAATGAGATACTATATGACTCAATGACGTAGTGTAGTCACTAAATGACTCGTATACGTAATTCACTGACTCAATGTCGTAGTTCAATGATCACAATTACTCTTATTTATGTCAATGACTAAATGACGTAGTTCAATGACTTAAATGAAACGATTATTTACATCAATGACTCAATGACGTAGTGCAATGACTAAGTGACTCGAATACGTACTTATGACAATGACTAAAAAATGTAGTGCAATGATTAATGACATGATTACTTATGTCCATGACTAATGGCGGTTCAATGTCATAAATGACTTCATTACATTATATCTAAGCCCTAATGACGTAGTGTAATGACTCAGTGATGATTTGAAAACAAATCTGAGGCGATAGTGTATTATAAAAATGACTAAATATGCCTCCAGAGGCTTGGTTACTGAGACTGTACAATTTGTCCATGTAATCCGTACTCAAGAAATTTTAATAATTGAACAGATGATTATACTTCAAATGAAACAACGTCAGATAGCTTTTTAAAAACAAATTGAAAAAAAATATTAAACGACGTTGATAGATCGATGCCATATAATTTAGTTTGTTTTTGAAGAGGGCACTTTACTCAGAGTATATGCATGCTACAATTTTCGCTATCTCTGTACATCATAAATGGCTCCAAAACAGGAAATTGAACAATATTAAGTTTCAAAATAATACCATTATATAAGTTTTCATTTATTTGAAGAGTGTACTCAACTCAGGGTATATGCTGGCTACATGACTTGCTATCTCCGTAGATTTGCATACGGCTACAAAACAACTAGTGATATCGACGTCCCTATCATATGCAAAGCTTTGGTATGTAAGTTTGTGATACTTACAGGCATCTATTAAACTTTAATAAAGTCAATATAGACGTATGCTACATCTCTCGAATTGTGACACACTTGTTATTCTCCGGCTGCTTATAAAATATTTACAAGTGAAAAGTTGACTCGTTGACCTTGTGTTACAGTTGGGTATTGTGTTGGCTTTATTGACCTTGCTGTCTGTGATAATTATACTTCATCAGAGTATGACGTACATCGTGCACAACAACTTGATGGTTCCAATGGGCTCCTGTTGGTCCCCTTTACTAGTCCTCGGGTCCCCGTTGCTAGCATGATTTTGTAAGTTCACCGGATTTCTTTTATTAGAGTTGACGTGTTAGTCAAGACTCTGAAAAATACCATTAATAATATATGAAGCGTGTTGATAATGTCTAATTATATTAGGACTAAGGGTCCCCTTAGTATTGATACATTTTGTTTTTAGAGATTTGGTGTTCTGAGCTCAAAAAACATTTCTATTGAAATGGTTATCAGTAAGGAACAAAGCTTCAGTGATACTTGATTGCCATGACAACATTGGTAAATTCTTCACATTACTCTCTTCAGCGTCACCGTTGTTCTTTTATCCACTTACTTGTTGTCTTACTGCAAAATTTATTCTGAGAAAATCGTGACTTAACCGTCTCTAATCTCTTCACAAGACCACCAGGAGTATTCGAACTCAATTTGTCTATTTTTCTGTTATATTTTTAACATTCACCAACATAAATTTGGATTAAAGTCATATTAATCATTGTTTTAATAGTGTATTGGCAGTACATATATATCTTAAAATATTCTAAGCATAATTTGATCAGGTGCACGACTACACATTTGACTTCTTCACATTACCGCCAACATAAATTTCTATTTTTTCTGGATCTTTCTCCAAATGTCAACTTTATTTTGGATGAGATTCATGTACATTATTCATAACTGTGGATTTATATCAAAATCTCGAGAAAGCAGAGGTCACATTTGCAATAGTTAGTTTGCTTTATTTCAAATGCTAAGGCCTCAGCCCACCGCACAAAAAATTTACATAATACAGTAGAGAGAAAAACATCCAGCTTCTAATGTTATCAAAAACAAAAAGAAAGCAGTGGAGATCAAACACAGTACATCTATGTTTACAGAACAAAACTAGCCCGAGTGTCAAAAGCTTTATAAACAAAAATATGATAGTTTGTAATGAAGTACTTCATTCTTACATTCCAGTCACGAATAATATTTTTCTGTCGTGGGTGAACTCTAAATCTTTGGGGAATAAACTTATATGTAGTCCTTATATAAAGGACAACACAATATAAAATGACACTCAACGAGCTCACATCTCAAAATATTCTAGGGAAGAACAGGATATGTTTGACGACTTCGTCAGTGATACATTCAAGGCACATTATCGTTAACACGTGTTCGTATTATTCTGTAATTTTGTCTTATCTTTCTGGATTAAATCTAATTCCATGTTTAATATCTATAAATACATACTAAAATCGTGAATTGATAAAAAATAATATCTCAAAGATGTGCTATAGAAGTTAATCCAGTACACATTTTCAAGTATTGCTTGCGGTGTTGTGGTTACGGTACGTGTATATTTAGTACCTTTCCACTTTATCTATGTAAAGATAGAGTTTACTATCAGAGAGCTATTCAAACATTAAAGCCGTAAGAAAAATATCAAAAGACGTTTAGTAAAGAATGGTGTTTGTAGCAGTCAATCTTTTACAAATATCTGATGTGGGCCGCAGAAAGTACGACTGTATATAATCGAACGTTTCGTGCGCAAAATACAACAAATTTCACCTAATCTCGCCGAAACAGTAACAGTGTGCGTCTTCGTATTTTTATCTCGTTTTATACAACATTGGTAGATAAAGACAAGTCTGATCAGACACACCGACTCTTGACAAATCAAAACCAAATACAAAGTACGGGAATTTTAACACATTGTTGCCATCCATCAGGTTGTAGTCATTGCAATTTGACTTCATTGGTAACAATGTATCACAATTATGTGTGTTTTGTTTTCACTTATACGGAGTCAGCATGTCTGAAGTGTCTTTATCTACAAATATTGCACAAACCAAGATAAAGATATATTTGTGACACGCACTGTTTCGGCTATGTTAGGTGAAATTGGTTGTAATTATCAAACTAAAAAAGGTTATGAAATTTCGAACAAAAGATAATTTCTAAATGTGTTATTATACAAGCTAAGCTTATTAAACGTGTACTTAAGAGTAAAATTGGTGCAGTACAATTTTATTATCAAAGAAAAATATTAATATCCGCTTGGTTAATTTCACCATTTTCTGTGTAGAGACAAAATTATTAATATTTTATACCTATGAATTGTTACACAATGTATGAATTGATACGTAAACAGCTATAATTGAGTTAACATGACATAAAATGTTTTGTATTTGGACAGCCTAATTATTATCATAAATCCACATAATAACTTATTGAGAAATGTAAACATATTTTCATTACAGGCATTACTTCTTGTCATTCAACTTAATTGTCCTTAATACAACTAACAAATTAAAATAAATGCACAAATCTCAAGTGCAAATATTCTCTTCTGACATGTAAAATCATTTCCTACCAAATATTATACACACGTCTGTTTCGAATTAAAACTCTCCTGCACATCTGGATCTTAAAAGGGAATAAGTTACACAGCCTGCAGCGATAACAGTTAAAGGTCAATACTTATCAATTTTTAAAGTTCGATACTTATCAATTTTTAAACTGCATATACTCCTATTAAACAGAACGATATGTCAAACGAATTTCACGAATTTGAAGCCATATCGGTCCGTGACCAATCGCGGCCAACCTATGTTCCAGTCCCATACAATTTGTTCTAGTTGTTAATGCACTTTCATTACTCAAGATCTGGCTACTCCATAATACTAGTGTTTCTTTTATGCCGCGTTACATCGTTTGTTTTGATTTCAGAACAGGTTGTACAATAGATAAGCTAAATAAGTCATGTTTCATTATATAAAGCTATTTATTCATACTGAACAGAACAGGTGAGTTCTATAGGAATTGATTACCAAAAGTTGTTCATTAGTTCTCTGATATATTTTCAACAATTAAATCATACGATAAACTCCTATTCATCAGCATCCCATAACCTATTGCAGCAATTAGTGTGGAAATATTTGATATTATCCCTCCTTGCACACAAGATGGCGACATTCATCCATTTCTTACTACACAATGTAAGACTGGTCGTACTTAATTCTATGTCCCTCACGGCCTGACTAACACAATATTTCTTCAATTTGGCAGAATTATAAAAACAAAATAGACACCATGTACGGCAGGATTAGCAAAAAAATCAAAATTCTCAACAATCCTGCATAGGAGCTTGTGTTGTGTGCTGCCTGAAAAATTGCTTGCTACTGAAAAGATAGCCTTCCCCCAGCGTCCAGTTAGCTTACATTCTTTTAACAGCTTCCTGCACAAACGATTAAAAATTTGATAATATATATCTTGACTTTTTATAAAGTGTATTTTCTGACAGGAGTCAAAAAAGAATCATTATTATGTGAGCTAGCTAGCTTGGAAAGAAGCTTTATTTTGAATAAGGCAAATGTATTTCTGAAATGTCAAGGACTATATATCTCTAATCTGTGTAAAATGCATGCTTTGAAATTTTGAGAACGTGCTTCATGAAATATCTTGGAACGATAAGCCAGAAGAATGCATTTATTACTTTCCACAGGTTTAGGGGATGTGAATGTATAGAAAAGTGTGTAGAGTCCTAGCAACTAATGCTGTTTTGTGAGGGGGGAAATAAACATAAGAGAAAGAACTATAGTGAAAATTCGCACATCGTCTGCTAAACAATTGTATACATTCCAGTTCAAATGTTCGCCACTAACTCATTAAAATAGAAGTAAAATAAATGTCAAAGTGCATAATTAGATATTTGCTCAATACATACTTTTTTTCGTTCAGCCAAGAAAATTACGAGTCACCTATATCGGTCTTGTCACTACGAGTCGACGACCTGTACTGACAAAACACTTAGGTCACGAGCACTTTTCGGCTGAATAAAGAACAGTATTTGGGGTGTTAATAAAACCATACCGCCTCAAGCATGATTTATGACAAATTGGGAAAGGTAATGGCAATTTGGAACGTTTCGACCCATTTTATCGAGCACCACAAAACCAATGACGTAAACTCGAGTTGTCCTGACATAGTATGGCCATGGTTTAAAAACCCATATTTTTTTCCAGTGCGTTGAACGCGACTGAATGAAGCATGTGTTGTGAACAGTTGAACAAACCATCGACGATGTGGAGAGTTTTGAGTTATATTTCGAGAACCGCAAAACAGCTGATGTAGACGCGAATCGTCGTAATGTAGAATGAACAGAGTATAAAACCCTCAACTTGTCTTTGCGTGGGGTATAATAGAGTGAATTCGTGAGTCGTCTCGTAAGACTTGTGCACTCGTAGTTCAAATGTTCGTCTCTACGATCAATTCATCCATTAAAGGTAAATGTCGAAGTACATAACAGAATTTTAGTAGTGCATTACATTTTAAGATTTACAACTCAACACAAAACATTTGCTATTACTTTGAATGTTTGAAACACTGTCTGGTATTGAGACTGGAATATTGGCAAAGGTTAATCCCGGCTCAATGATAGTCCAGGAAAAGCGACTGGGAATCGCTATTACGCCATTGTATCTATTAGATGAACTAATAACGTAATACCTAAACAAATGTTGAATACTGAAATTAACCCTCACTCAATAGTCATTACTGTGACAAAAACCTTCGACCAAATTAATCCTTTGACAAATAGTTCTCTTAATCATGGATATTTTGGGCAAAATATCGATTATTTTGTATCATTTCTTGCAATGGAACTAGACTGGCTCATTTGCATAATTTGATATGCCTGAAACGATTTAACAATATCATCTCTACGCTAAAATATTACTGGTTTCGACATCAGGCTAGATCTATGCTCTCTTTATGGTTGACTTGTTGATGCCCGAAGCGAATGTGTCGTCAACTTTTCACTGAACCCTACTGTTGTAGTGTGTATGTACTGAAGTCTAAACACTCACGGGAAATTGAGAGTAACCATTTGGGATTTGTAAAGTGCTGAATGAAAAGTATGATTGACGTTCTTGTGATCTAAATAATGCTCATGTAGCGATGGGCCCTGAACTGGGCAGGAATAACAGCGGTTTCTTGTTTTCCATTTAAAAATTCCATCACATTTTCCTAATAGTGAACGGATGGTAACATGTTCTAAATAAGATATTGCTACGAATCGATTATCACATTTAGTGTTACACGGCACACTATGATCAGCAAAATAGTGTGCTGTGTACAAATTTCAAATTGTAATATTTCTAGTTAGTCATATTCTAGTTGACGATTTCTACACTAAACATACGTGCAAGAATCCGAAAACACAACTTGTATGGCCTGTTTTATAATATTATTACTTTTAAAGCTAGAATTTTGATGTAAATTGATGTACAAGGACCGTTTCCATGGTTGGAATCTAAAATGAAATACATTTGTGCTAAATATTTCAGATGAACCACAATTTTGAACGCAAACGATTGGCGGGAAAGTATTAGCACAGAAAGGGTCGATTTGTCCTTGTAAAGCTGCAAGTCATCTAAGTCTTAATTTCATGGCACATAGGCTATGAAAATAGATCTATGTCACTACGGGGATAAGAGGAGATGTGAGATTCATATTAATAGCGTCGCGTCTGTTCGCCTTCCAATACGCATAGACAATGTCAAACATTTTAGTACATTTTACCTCATTTTGTGGATTGCTTTTGAAATTTCAAACCACAGTTCTAGCCAACACTATATCCCTTTCAAAGGATTATTTCCATGACCACAATTTAATCAATCCGATGGTTCGTTCGCCGAAACTAGGATCCTATCCACTAATATCCGACTTATCCTGAATTGCAATCATAAAATGAGAGTTTTTGTAAACCGCAGATCAAACTAATCCTCCTGTGGGATCGCCTACATCGAATTCTGTAAGCTACAAACAAAAACTAATTGTACATTCTGGCAACCAAAACTTGTACTTTATACCTGACTATATAACTAATGTAGTATCACGGAATGCTATTTTCAATCAATTTTAGGTGAAGTATTTTTTTGTACTTTCCCGCCACATTTAGATGAAAGATATCTCTTTCCAATTTCTCGTACATTTCGGCGAAGACATGTTTCCATTTTCTTGTAAATTTTTAACACATCCTAACGCCATTTCAGACTTGTTTCAGAGAAGGCGTGCTCATCAATATAAGTTAATACTACTTAATTTTATAGACAAGTTTTCAAAAAATCTGCCATACTAAGGTGTACAAATTTCCCTTTCCTTTAGAAGTTTAGCACACCTAAACTTCATTTTAGAATAAAAGCCGAGAAGTGATGCTTATAAGTTTATGGGTGGTTTATGTAAGTTAACATTTTATAGTGACGTTTCCAAATTTTCCGCCAAATTTAGGTGAACAAATTTTCCATTTTCCTGTAAATTTTAGCACACCTAAACTGCATTTCAGAATCAAAGTAGAGAGAAGTACTATTTATCAATTTATCTACGCAAGTACTACATTTTACAGTAATGTTTACAACAAATCCCGCCAAATTTAGGTGAACAAATTTCCCCTTTCCTGTAAAATGTTAGCATACCCAAACTCCATTTTAGAACAACGGCAAAGATTAAGAAGTGATGCTTATTAATTCATGTACTAAATAAGTATTTTGCGTTAAATAGTCACGTGTACATAAAGTACTCTATCTCTCCTTACGCCCACATGGAGTAAGGAAATTACAAACTACTACATCCGCTTGAAGTATTATATTATGATCCCAAAATCCAATTTTCATGAGCGATAAACATATCATAAAAATACGACATGATATGATCCTGAAAATAGGATATCCATAAAACTACAATTTTCAGCTAATCACAAATTCCCAATGGCTAAAGCTCTGAAGTTAAAAAAAACGAGAAGCTTTTTGTTCAGGAATTCTCTAAGGATCAACGTTATAGTTGCTAGTTAATCAACACTCTATCTTTACATATATACACTAAAATCCAAAAGTGTAACGCGCCAAAATGCAAGGAATGCTATTTTCAAGTAACTTAATGTTAACGATATATTGTTTTCATTTTCCCGCTACAATGCCAAAACACAGAGTAACATGTTTTATCAAATATATATATACATATTTTTTATTTATTTATTTATTTTTTTTTTTTTTGGGGGGGGGGGCAATTATATAGTGAAGAGTTTACATGAGATTTATTCATTCACAATTGAAGGTTAGATTTACATGTAAATTGGCGGGAAATGGATCAAATGTCTTCACCTAATTGTGGCGGTAAAATGAAAACAACATCGTGTTTTTGGCAATAATCATTTTTTATCTGTTATCTTTACTTATTTGGAGGGGGGGTTTTACATAAATAGTCCCTGATAATTCAGTGCTATTCTTATAATTATGTAAAAATAGGCTACCAACTTTTAGAACCCATTTTGAAGTATGCTCTAAGGAATAACAGTTTCATTTGCCGTGTTAATCGCCTTTCCAACCCCATCCCACCCCACCCCCACCCCCACCCCACGCACGACATTTATTCACTTAAATGCGCTAAGGTTTCAATCCAAGGCTCTCACTTTATGTTATCTTACCAGTGAATCCATAACGACTACATATGGTCATTTTTTTTATCCGGACCTCCTTTTTTTATATAGCCAGACAACTATTTTGCACAACTAATTATAATCCTGGTCAGAACATAGCCTTTAAAATGATAAAATTTATACAAAATACATATTTGCAGAACATATGTAAGTTTTAAGTATGCGTAGTCGTGAATGCTTGATTAGTATGCTAACAAATTTTTAGCTGAAGATGAATTGAGTTGTGTCTTAATTACGCTTTTCCGACACACATTATCAATAACCGTTTCTAAAATTAGAACCGAAATTCAAAAAAATGTCCGAAGAAGAAATGGAACTGTCCGTGTCCAAGCCTCGATGAAATCACGTAATATAGAAATCACTTAATTGGATTATCTCTGTTGGAACTAATGACCAACATACTCGCCACAGCTGAACGAAATCATAATCGTGATGACGTCACCACTGCGAACTTTGTGTTGCAACGTTACGCCGTTGCACGTCTGGAATTGAAACAGTGTTTGATACATGATCTCAGTCGTCCATCCGACATGTCCATGGCAGCGGCAGAACTGACTATGATGTGCATTACCAAGGTGATACCGGTCTATAAGAATTGAATTAAACAAGACCCTATATAACTAATACACACTCATTGTTAGATAATATTCCATCGCTTTCATACCACATTAGAATAAGGGATTTGCAAATTAACGAAATTGGTATTTAATTGGCAAATCTATCCTTGTCATTTAGTGCTTTCATTTGTACTTTACTCGTATCAAATCAAGTAGATAACGCACATAGGGCGTAGATTAGCAGTACAGGTAAATATTGGAAAACGTATATTGTTCGGTTTGTGTTGCCTAAGTAAATAAAATGTCTATGGCCTGAATACTAGTATCAACGTTAAACACCCACAACACTCAATGTCCTCTGGTTGTGTAACCTAGGCAACAGAATCGCGTTGTCTGGGTATTTAACTCTTCTGAGAGAATGTTAGCTGTCAGTCATGCCAAAGTTGTTGGAACTGTTACTGTGACGTTGTGCTTTGACTGCGTACACACGATAGAAAAAAGCTAGTTACAGTGCATGGATGTATATTGTATGTTTTGTTTGAAGATTAGCTACATCGTGAAAAGCATTCAATCAGGAATAAAGAACATAATAAATATGAAGTGAAATTAGGAAATTTTGCATGAATCTATCAGGACCTCCATGTTGTGAAGGGATTAGAGTTATTTTTTCTTCATACCACGCAGTCAGTTTTTTTGAAATGTCAGTCTTTCTTCAAGACAAAATCATATCCTTTCCAAGCCTTTCAATTTGATTTTATCATCGTCTGCTATGCATTGTAATAAATAGACATTTGTTATTTGTTGACCTCTTCGAACAAAAAAGACAAATGCTTCGTCCAAGCTAGGGCACATTTTTGTCGGATACTCTCAGTTGCAATCATTCATACACGTAGATGCGATGAGACTATCACCAGATGATAGCAAAATATACAATGAGTGGAACACTGGGAGACGTTGTACAAAAATGTCAACTACACATACCATTATATGTAAAGTTATTAAAGGCACTACAGTGCAGTAAAACATCTCAGGACTGGTGTGGACGTTTATTTGCCCCTTTGTGTTCGGAACACATAGCAAGCATTATACCACGTTCACCCACCCACACACATGACCGTATAACAACTACTGCTTCGGATCACACGCCCCCCCCCCCCTTCTCCCCTCTTTCCTCTTCGATTGGTAGCAGTCTGTGAAGTCTTAATGCACAAACCCATTCATTGCCCAAGCAGACCAGAAGTGAAGAAAAACAGCTTGAAGCCATACATGCACTGTTGAACAATGACGTAATTATGCAAAATGTCAAATTTTAAAATCGACGTGTTATTTCTTTATAGTGGACCCGACAAAACGTACTACACATGTTTCATGCTTTGTGACATATATTAATATTAGGACGAGCTGTTCAATAGAAATGAAAAAATATTATTCAACTTTAATTTCTGTGTCGGATTTTATGCCATATGAGGTAATAAATCACAACCACGCATTTAATATGTAACATTCTCAACACAATATACATTTTACAAATTATGGTTATTTAAAAATAATTGAAAGGTGTGTTGATAAATAAACACTAACTCAAAAACATTGTGTGCTGGCATTTTGATAAATGATCTTAGGAAGGAATGTGTATGTCATATGAGCAAAGATATAAAAAAACTAATGTTAAAAGCATTAACTTGAAATTCGAAGTTGTGATGATTGCCTCTCAAATTCAAAACACCTATGAATGTCTATAATACATAATATCATAGATCTTGGAGCGGTTTTGGACACCAGGTCTATGACTGCACATAATGAAATATTTTAGACTGATTCTAGAATTTTACATAAATGTCAATCACTGCCTACTGGTCAGCAATTTCAATGTCTGGACAAAATATTTTAAAAAATCACAAAACATTATCCTGTGTTTCTCTCATTTGATTACTGCTTTTCGCCACATAGTCAATAGATTTATGGCTCAAAATTATACTTGATATACTTGTTTCTTAATACTTCTAAGGAGCATGTACATGAAATCTACCGCTCGACCGCACCATATTGTTAATTTTAAAAAAAAATTTGAATTTGTTTTACCTTTTTTGTACTCTTTTCCTTGAATATAGGGTATAATTATTAAAAAGCACATTACATCAAAGTCAAACTATACTTTTTGGTTCATCTATAGAAGATGCACACATTGTCTGCTTGACCCTATTTCCGTTGATTTAAAGAAACCACTTTTACATTTGTTTTAACCTTTTTTTATATATAAACGTTTTCTGTAAATACGTGTAATTGCTGGAAGAGCATATCATATCACAGTCAAAACTTTAAAGATTTTCAAACCGACAGAGTTTGTTGACTTTGAACAGACATAGAGTAACGAATCAACCACTGGGATCCATAACTTGTTTTTCTCATTTTTTTGTATAATTCTACATTGAAGAAGAAATACCAAGTGTATGTGTCATAAAGTGGTAAAAAAAAAGTTGAATGGAAAATGATGCCGGAAGTTAATTAAAATTATTGATTCACTCTCTCGTAATGATTCATTAAACTATTACAGGGTGAATCATAAACGTCAAAAATCATCTCATTTGCATAAATACTCATAAAATATGACGTCATCAACCTGGTATCGCTCAATTAGCAACCGTCTGAACAGACAAAGTGAGTGACTACGTCAGAATGTTGTAAGCCTCAAGAGAATTAATACTGTCTTCCTGTCAGAGACCATTGATTATAATTTGACGATGTCAAAACTTCTCCCTCACATGTTTTTCTTGTAATAATTCAGTGATTCAAGCATTTTGACACACGTCATTTCCACGAACTAAAAGTTCACATCATTTGCATATGTAAATATCAAACATGACGTTATCGATCCTGAGCTGAACAATAGCAAACAATTTGTAGCCATCCGACCGGAAGCAGATATGACTTTAAGAGCGTGGGAAGGTCTCAAGGGAACTTCATTCTTTTACCGATCGAAGTTCATTGATTCAAGATTTTTCTAAATAATTTTCTTCCAGACGAGTCATGAATAAAAATATAAGTTTTATACACTATAATCACTTTCCGAGATAAGAAGTACATTCCACAGTAGAGTTACTGAATAATGCAAACACTGTTACTACATCAATATTAATGGTTCTATATCATAAATTCTTGAACATACATACGATACGTGAAGTTTTTACCTCTGAGATCGGTACTTCTGGTATGCATAAGACACTCGAGACCCCCTCCCCCTTTAGAATTTTATCAGAATGTTTTGCCCAGATAACTGATAGTGATCGACGTTCAGGTACTGTGCTGTGAGAGTTGGTTCTATAGTATCTTTGCATATGCTCAGTTTTGGGTAAAATTTGTAATGAAGTATGCAAAATTGGTTTTGTCTGTATGTTTTATATAATTCCTAGCTCTAACTAGGATAACTATCTATTGCTTTAGACAAAATAGACAGGAGTGGACGTAATTTTGGAAGAAGATAATCTTTGGAAGCAAATAACCTTATTAGTAATGATGTTATGAGTGTGTCCGAAATTGGTCTTTGCTCCATGCCTATCTGTAACTAGCTGATCTGAATTGGTTCCATCTTTGCTTTTCTAACCATACAATGAAGTTTGTTCATAACGGATAACGAAGCTTGTTGAGATTGTCACTAACATTGTATTTAATATAAATGGTCGAGATTATCGTACACGTGTTACTAGGTGTTCGCGATTAGTCCTAGGTTTGACCTAGCTTGGGTACTAGATAATTGAAAAATTGGCAATCGTGCTGTAGGTAAATAGGTGTTATCACGATTGTTCCTAGCTTTGTTACACGATGGCAGATCCAGAGCTTGATCTCAACTAGGTTAAAACTAATAGTCCAGATCGACGATAACATTTCAGGTAGACATCACGCTTGTAAAATAGTAAAATACGCTCCCTGTCTATCTATCCACGACATCTGTCATACCTCAGTTCAAGATATATTGGTGTTCCCTGAAACATTCTAATAACATGCATTACTGTTCCCACACGTACTGGGAAATAAGAAC
Source organism: Glandiceps talaboti (assembly GCF_964340395.1). Lineage (NCBI taxonomy): Eukaryota > Metazoa > Hemichordata > Enteropneusta > Spengelidae > Glandiceps > Glandiceps talaboti. Next base: position 16,396,423 of record NC_135565.1, on the reverse strand, counting down.
TACGGCTCATAACTTTTTCAACTACATTCCTCGGAGATATTACGTTTACTACACATGGTCACCGATTTAGATCATTTGAGACACTCTACTAAGTTAATTATCATATACCTATTACATTAGTCGGTAAAGTACGCACTCACTTTCCATATGTGTGTTTACTGTGACACTGTATTTAACTGTGGCCTCAATTCCGACTAAACTTAGTGTGCAAACTGTAATTACAAAATACACACTTATTAACTTAAAAAATACACCTCAGAAATAAACTCTACATCCTTAAACTGTTGTTGTTACTTTGTTGACGAAAACTAAAACGCATTCTCTGTTAAAATCAATTTAAAAATGTGGGGGTCACTGTACAATTACAATTTTTGAAATATGGGTCAAAATGATATTAAATGTAGTTACTTTAGAATCAAATATGGCCGCCGAATACTAGTTCAATGGGATAAGAAATTAAAAGCTTGACGATTTCCTTGAAAAAAAACGGCGAACCCCAAATTTATCATTTCAAAAGGACCCGGAAGAAGTTTTCACATGGCAAATTTTGAAAAAGAACTGAAGAAACTTGGATTTTCAATGAAAGTTGTTTCCAAGGCACATTCTACCTTAAAACCAAATCTGAGTTGAGGTACTAGAATCGATGGCAAAATATTCACAACGAGGCTATGAAATAAAGGTTGTGGTGGTTGTTTTTTTTAAATCGTTCCGTATCGGATATTTCAATATAGAACAAAAGCAATCATCAAAAAAACACTTTTTTTGTGTGTATTAGGGCCTCCACGTATTTTTGTAGACAGACTTCAGCTGAAGCCAATGCCAACGTTATGGACGCTATCATTTTGATATAAAAATAATTATATAATTTTAAATTAATGTAAAATGGCGCTCTTTACATCTTTGATTGCTTCCATAAACATCAAATGGAGTGTATGTAGCTTTTTCCTTTTAAAAAAAGTTTTCAACTTTATTCAATCAATATACTTTGATGTACTATATATGCATCGGTAATTAAACCCTTAAACGTTTGCTTTCAATCGATACAAGAACAGTCAACAATACAGTCAATTAACATCAAGAGAAAACAAGCATCATTTGACAAAGTTCAGAGAGATTTTAAGAAGTTTGCTTGTCAGTGAAACTCGTCCTTGAGGCAGGCGTACTCTACCTTAAATCAATGATTGACACTTATGTCGAGGTTAAAAAACGAACGACAAGTCTAAGAGTATTACTGTAATGTCACTAGAAGTAATCTCGGTACCGATTCGTCCTTAAATAACGTGAACAGCTGTCATTTGACGTTCCGCTACGTCCATGGTACAGTTCATTAATCTGGACAAATCGAGATTGCTTCTGTCTGTCTGTCTGTCTGGTGTACCACGTGACTTTATCCAGACGGTTCGATATTTGTTGTAAAAAATGTATAACTTTTATTCAGGGTTTCTTTGTCATCTGACCATATTTACCGACAAGGACATTGAACTAACTAGTTATCTGTATATGTTGTGAAGTTGTTACCTGTATTCCCTTGCTTCATCGTCATGCAATCAAGCCTTTGGTGGTTTTCACAGAATGTTTCCATGATCAGATACCCGAATAACGGGTCCGTAACTCGCTATGCAAGACACGATGTGCATGCATTATCAGTGGAGCGTTTGGAGTTTTCATTTGGTCGTCAAGTGGATGACGCGCTGAACTCACGGAGAGAGAGATAACACTTGACAACAGTACTTTAACTCAAATTACGTCAACTGTGTGGCAGATAACATTCGGTTTCAAAGTGAATATAAGTTGATAAATGTTTTTGAAGATGATACTGTTACCAGAGTAGACGGTCTGAACATGATACAATATTATTCATCATTCATAGATATTCAAAAACACGAACAGAGAATAAAATCGTAAATTGAATATTTTTCCGAAGAATTTACGTGCAGCCCACAGATTAATATGTATTATATGACGAGAAATGTAACCTTATCCACCGTAAATTGAAATGTAATATTTCTGTATTGTTTAGTTTACCTACTCTCACGATCAGTCCATTTTTGTCTCTACTCGCTCCTCTCACTTTCTGTCTGCCTGACTCCGAATACCGTCTCCTTATGATCTCCTAACTGTTATCATATATTCAGTCTATATACTCACCCATCCATCCATCTACCTGCCTACCTACCTACCTACCTGCCTGCCTGCCTGCCTGCCTGCCTGTCCGTCCGTCCCTCCCTCCCTCCCTCCCTCCCTCCCCCCTCTCTCTCTCTCTCTCTCTCTCTCTCTCTCTCTCTCTCTCTCTCTCTCTCTCTCTCTCTCTCTCTCTCTCTCTCTCTCTCTCTCTCTCTCTCTCTCTCTCTCTCTCTCTCTCATCAGGCACCACGTACCCATGATAATCATTACACATCTATCAAACTTTACAATGTCAAGATCACATACCAATAATTCACTACTACTAATTTCAGTCAGTGGACATTTTTATGGCTACAATTGTTTACAATTATGATTGCCCGTGTACTGGCGATCGAAGTCTCCTATAGTAGTCTATAAAACGGTGTATTGGATTCCATTTATCCCCAATACTATAGGGAAGACTTGGTTGACTTGTATTGGCGTGGAAATCGGAGACAGTGTGAGTTATAAACCACAGCACGGTAATATTACCCCATAAATTGATCTTGTGTCATACTATATCTATGGAATGGAGCTTATACATTAGGGACTACACATTTTTATTGGCGATTTTCAAACTTAAAGGAAAAAGTGTATATTTCATCAGAGTATAAGGTAGTGAAGCGGGCACGTACAATGACCTCAATTATAGTGAGGAATCCCTAGGCTGTCCCTCTATCACAGAATTTGAGTACGTCTTTCAATCTTAACAATGGTCCTAGTGCTGTCAATTTAGAATATGTTAACAATAACTATGCATTTATTCATATGTGTAGGCTCCAGCTCGTATTATCCTACATAAAAGAAAAAAAATTGTCATGGGTTCTAGCACGAAAAAGATCCTAAGTATCAGGGGCTTTTTATTACTCTATTGCGAGTGTCGTAAATTGTACAAAAATTGGAATACAATCTGAGTGGGTGATTTGAATGTTTTAGATTCATCTGATTTTTATGTGCTACATTTTGTTTTGTGTAATTGTCTTCCGGGAGCAATACTTATATTAGTTAATAAACATTTGATCAAATCAACAAAGTATATCAAGACGGGAGCAACTTTCATACCTTAAAGGGAAGCAATTCTTCAACGATTGATAACAGTGTATTATTTAGATATCTGTACGATTCTCAATAAGTAACTCTCAGACAACCCGCTGCATTTTCTTTAACAGTCACAAGCAAGCAACCTCCATGGTAGACTACAGACACATCTCAAATATTACAGCCGTTAACATTCCATTAAGAGCCTCGGAAAATAGAAATATCTTGACAGTTGGCAGACACTGTCATTTTATCTCGTGTACATGTTAGCCTTCTTGCCTGTAAGGTAAAACATGTAATACCGTTGTAAGTCACTTTATCTCCCCCTTTTTGCTGTTCTTATCTAACGGACGGCAGATACAACATGTCGTCTTATCTGTACATTGCTTTCGGGTAAATGTACACGATAATTTTACAGCTAGCAGGCCTTGCACTGGCGTTTCATGGACACAGCCGATTGATTTCAAAGTTTTTGATAGCTGCTAAGTAACAGTTGTTACAAAATGTAAACACGATATATAACAAAGTATGCTGTGATCACTCAACGTGTTTGGTTTTCGTATTAAGTTAAATCTTATGTAGTCTAGTCTAGTCTAGTCTAGTCTAGTCTAGTCTAGTTTAGTGAAATAAAGTTGAGTTGAAATTACTTATGATTAGCAAAGGTTATTTTTAGGTAGCACTGGTTTAGTTATGGTTAGCAAAGTATTTTTGCTAGCATTAATTCGTTATGGTTGACAAAGCTTATTTATCGTTAGCATTGGTTTAGTTATGGTTAGCAAAGTTTATGTAAGGTTAACAGTAGTTTAGTTATGGTTAGCAATAGTTATTTATGGTTAACATTGGTTTCATTATAGTTAGCAAGGCTATCACATTGCCTTAATTTCACCATGTAGCTGAGATGAGTTTATTCTATCATCTGCTGGTCTTCTTTTGGTTTAGTTTATTTCGGTTTGATTCGGCTCGACTTGGAACTATTTGGAGCAGCTTAGTTCAGTTCGGTTCAACTATTTTACTTAGGGTTTTTAAGTTTACATTAATTTGGTATGGCTAGACCCAGGTCACTTCAGTTTATTCATACATTGCCTATTCTAAAACCTGTATGAATAAGTATACAGAAATACACAGATATGATCACATCATGTCACTTCACGTCACGTCACGACATTTCACGTCTACGTCACTTCACTTCACACCACATCCCATCCCATCACATATCACATCACATTAAATCACATCACATCACATCACATCACATCACATCACATCTCACATCACATCACATCACATCACATCACATCACATCACATCATATCACATCACATACCACATCGCATCACATATCACATCACATATCATATCACATCACATCACATCACATCACATCACAACACATAACATTAAATCACATCCCATCACATCACATCACATCATTGACATCACATCACATTCACGTCGTGTCACGTCACTCACGATATTTCACGTCGACTGTTCTTCACTTCACTTCATTTCACATCACATCACATCACATCACATCACATCCCATCACATCACATCACATCACATCACACCACCCTACACCACACCCAAGCGTATCATTCGCTTCACATTAAGTCATATGTAAACGTCTAATCGACAAATGGGATTACATTTACAATGACAACATCTCGTCTCATCTCGAAGATAAATCCATGTGTGTTGAATTGTTCAAGATACCTATCTAGTTTGTGTGAATCTCCTATGAACAATTAATGTGAGTGTGTGCCTGCCTGGATAATACATATGTTTAATGTTTGTTTTCAATGTTTCTAAATCAATACTTCTCAGTTCCCTGTCTGTCTGTCTCTGTCTGTCTCTTGCTCGCTCGCTCGCTCGCTCGCTCGCAAATGTCTTCTTACAAAAACACACTCCCGTTTTTTTTTAATCAAATATCAAACATGCTGACTTTCACGTTTCGTTTGTCCCAGATGTTACTATGGAAACCTAGTATTAAGTGTAAAAGAAAGACAGGTTTACGAAGAATATTTGATATCAGGATGATAATAACTATGAAAATAATAATAACATTAATAATAATTATTATTATTTATTATTATGATTAAGTTTAATTTAGAGTACAAGAGAAACAAGTTTCGATTCTCGTACACGTTGACATGTCAAGCCGTAGAGTGTTGACAATATACTTGTTCTCATCATTACCATTAGCAGCCACTATCCGTTCATCATTTTATTTTCTACGAACATGAATTCGATTTCACCGACGTCTCAAATCAGCCCCTTCTGTCACTCTGCATATTCATTCAGACAGGTCAGTAGATTTGGATTGGGAAGGCCAGCTTTACTCAGCAGATTAACTCTCCTTTTCGTCATGTAATCAAGGTATAAACCCTCTAGGCAATACTTAATCCCCCATTCATACTTTTATATTAAATTTACTGTAAGCTCTTCTACCCCACAGTTATTGTACTCACAGTGTAAAGCGTTAACCCATGTTTTAGTTGATTACAAAATGTCTAAGTAAGCATGTAATCTCACAGAACTTATTATGCTCTTTTGTTGGAATGAAGAGATGAATGTTGAAAAAGCATTGACGAATTAAAAACAGATTACACGTCATTTTGAAAGGTAGTCTAACGACCTTTGACCTTTGCGTGTCTCGTCTACTCGATCTTTGTGTATTTAATCAGAATTGTTTTTGTCTGTTATGACTCTGGTAGAACTGACACTAATATCAAATATCTGTCATTGAAAAATATATTAATTACTGTAATATCAGGATTTTTTTAGTATTAATGGAATTAATATCAGGTTTTTCATTATATAGCGGTTGTCGTTTTTCGGAGCTCAGTTTTGTTAATCTGAAATTCAACACGGGTCATTAAGAATTGTATATTAGATTTTAATTGTATGAATTGGAAATCGGATTACAGGTTTCACTAACATAAAAAGACGGCAAATTTACCTCACAATTTAGAAATATAATCCCCCAAATTTCACTCGCATCCCAACATTTTACTCGCATCCCAAAATTTTACTCACATCCCAAAATTTTACTAGCTTAGGATATTATTGATACACATACTATGTTATGATATACCAAATTATGTGGAATTTTAGTTCACAATATTTGTTGCCATGGTATTTTATATAATGGGAAGTTACATAAATCTTCACGTTTGATTGAGATTTGTTGGGTTGTTACTGTATTTGGTGGTAAAACAATGACCGCAAATGACCAGCTTTGATTATGGTTGCACATTTACATGTAACAAACAGTTCCAGATGAATTTTATCTTTTCATGCCAATATTCCTGGTCTGTACCTGTATTTTGTATTAAATTCTAAATGGTAGAGAAGAAAACAGTTAGTGGGTGAATACCTAGGAATTACTTGAATATAACTGATATCTCGCATACAGTAAATGCATTTTGGGATCGAACACGTTTACACGAATTTTTTGATTAATTTTCACCGCGAAAATAGCTTATGGTTGTTTGTGCCGACATGAGTTGAGTTTACTTTAGTATACCGATCGAAAATTGACAATTGGTTTCCTCGGTTCATTTAAAAAATGAACTACGTCATACTATTGTTGGCAATATCACGTCTGAAAATGCCCCGGCGTTGATATTAGATACAGAATGACCGCTGCAAGCAAAGATTTCTAATAGCAATCTGATACTGACATAAAAAACTAATCAAACTTTGATAAATTAGTGCATTTTTATTGATATGTTATGTCGAGCTGACGACAATAATGTACAAAAACCCGGTCCCAGAACAAAGCCTAGAAATAAGCATTGTTATTTGATTGCCATTCTTTGGAACAAAGGAACCAATGGGGTCAAAGTTGACTTTATTGCATTGAGCACTAAAGAAACATTCACCGATAGCAGGGTAAGAGCAGGAAATGTAATCGTGACGTCACATGCCACAGGCCGTTCAGTTGATATGAACAGCTTATCAGCGCGATGTCGTCTCACTCAAATAAACTTTTCATCAGTCTTTCTTGGTAGGAAATACAAGATATGCTATCACAGTTATTTGGTTGGCGATCCTCCAAAGTGTGAGCATTTTAGATACCGAAAATTTTGCCGCCAAAATAAGTTGAGCCAATTTTGATACTGTGATCGTCTGACACATGGGATTAAGATTTTGGACTGGGGGCTATCAAACTGGCTATATCTAATGAAATGTTGTCAATATCTTAGCTTTAAAGTGGTCACAAGGACAATCTATTTTTCAAAATGTAGCTACAACATTTCTGTGGAAATGACTGGTTTTAAAGCAATTAAATTGTGATATTTACTCTATAAAACCATAACACTTGATTTTATGATGTACTAATAGTAATTCATACATGATATGATGATTTAATCAGTGATGTGTACACAATTTTACGACGTAATCATATATACATGATTTGAGGACGTAATCATGTATGCATGATTTGATTTTTTATGATATGATATGATATGACATATGATATAGTATGACAATCATGGTATATTATGACATGTGATATGACATGATATGATATGATATGATATGATATGATATGATATGATATGATATGATATGATACGATATGATATGATAATGTATCCGTAAAGCGAGGCTAACTGACGCTTTATTATAATATAGTCACAAATCACTCTCTCGCAAAGGTATGTCTTGAGTCTTGACTTGAAACTCTCAATACTGGGTGTAGAGCGAACAATGGTTGGCAGTTGAAAGACCGACATTCATATGACTTGAGTGGTGACGTAATCGTTAAATTCCATGTATGTATTACTATGCACAAAATGCAAGTAACATTTCGCCTGAGTAAGTAAGTCGTCTTCTGGACTAAACACATTTAGTACAAAGTATTGGTTGTCTGTTTTCTCAATGACCTTCACTAAATCCGGATAGTAAACTTTAAAGACGTTAGCCGACAGGATTGTTTTGCCTCCTAAACCTGCTATTTGGCAAGATTTGATGATAAATTGGGATTTTGAATATTTCCTGAATGAAAAATTGGTCGTGAAACTCTAAGCTTTGAATTATCTGCCTATTAACCAGCATTAGCAACTGTGTCACCTGAAACTTTGCACTCATAGTGCAAAATCCATAACAAGTCTAAGATGCTGAAATATCCGCCAACCTCACAGAAAAAATATAAATTCAATAGTTGGGTATATCTCTTTTGTTGGATTTCAAACACCGTAGCTGCACCCAAACTGATTGCCAAGGGCCGATTAAATTTCATCTAAAATTGCATGGATGGTTACAAAGGGCGTATTGATCCTGAATTCTGAACACTGAATAATACCCTTTGAATTCAGGTGAAGAAATTGCACACATAACATCTATTTGCTGTAACGTCTGAGAAGGATTCGAAACAGAGTCAAAGATCGAAGTAACAAAATAAAGTCAACGTAAAAAAAATTGAAATCATTGATTTCTGACGTATGCAAATATAGGATACGTATTGTTAAATAAAATGAAAAGAGGAGTGGTGTGATTTCTACATTAACTCTTTAATAAGCAATATCGTAATCATAATCATAAGACTAATTGTATCTGTTGATGGCTTTCTGACTGCAATTATTCCACAAAAGAGGAAAATGAGAGACAGAGACACAAAACCTTGCCGACACTGCGAGCGTTACACCCTTTCCTTTCCCAATAGTCATATATGTTATCAATAATTAGCTACAACGTTTTGAGATTTCAGCACATCTTTTTATATAAATAGCAACGTAAAATGGCACAGCATTTAACTCAAACCCTATTATCAGCTGGTCTCTGTACAATATGCCAATCATAATTCACACTGAAATTTACTTATGAGCAAAATCATTTTCGATACAGCGTGTTATATTAGAGGTACTTGAGTAGGTACCTTTAAAGGGTAAATAAGCTTTCCGATTTTTTTGGTATCCAAATTATTACATCATAGTCAGGTCGATACCATATTTGGATACCTGGTGAGAATTCTACAAGTCTCATGCTTCAACGTGTTTTAGTATGTGGAACAACGCAATCACATAATGCATCATTCCACTTAGGTACCAATCTTCTACTAGCAAACAACTGTCAGATAACAGTTGGATATTATTACCCAATTTTTTTCTTCGTTCAGCCAAGGGAAATACGAGTGACCTAAGGGGCCTTGTCACTACGAGTCGACTAACTGAAGAATTGAGTAATAGAATTATACCTCCTCAAATATATTTTATGAAAACATTATGGCGATTTGGAACGTTTTAACTGATATTGAACATTGACTTTGACACAAATTATCGTGACTGAGAACAAGCAGGGTATCAAACGCATACTTTTGTTCGAACGAGTTCAACCTGGCTTGTATGTGGTATAATTTGATATTATTTTCCTTCGTTCAGCCAAGGGAAATACGAGTGAAACAAGGGGTCTTGTTACTACGAAATCCTTTTCCAGCTTAATGAAGATAAATATTGGGGGATAATACCTCCTCAGGCATAATTTATGAAAAAAATGGGAAAAGTATATGGCGATTTGGAAGTTTGAGTCATATTTCGAGCACTGCTGAAGAGAGAGAGAGAGAGAGAGAGAGAGAGAGAGAGAGAGAGAGAGAGAGAGAGAGACAGACAGACAGACAGACAGACAGACAGACAGACAGACAGACAGACAGACAGACAGACAGAGACAGACAGACAGACAGACAGACAGACAGACAGACAGACAGACAGACACAGAGACAGACACATAGACAGACAAACAGAGACAGAGACAGAGAGAAGGCAATGGTGTACGTTTTTCTCGCTATGCATGAAGAATGTGTTTGATTTGCATATCGATCGTCCGTCTGATCTGACGTGTGCACACATAAATGGACCCAGACAACATATAGATAGCAAGATATTAATTATTTCATGAAGAGAGAGAGAGAGAGAGAGTATGTGTGTGTGTGTGTGTGTGTGTGTGTGTGTGTATGTGTGTGACGTCGAACAGTGATTCATTAATCTGCTTTGTTACGTAATGATTGACACATCAAGCATTGACGTGTAATTCGTCCATCATAGAAATGACTAACAACCTCTAAATCTAAATCATGTCATTTTATTAAGTTTGTAAATGAAGGACATATAAAGTCTTTATTTAGTCTTAAATTGTGTGGGGTTTTTTGTGTGTGTGCGAAATTGATTTTTGTCTTCCATATTCCACCAAGTCATTAGGTAACACTTTCAACGTGACAAACTACGTGGCGACCACATCAATTAAGTCAAGTTAATGCCAATATTTGTGTCTAGGACGAAACGTGTTACCCATACATTCAGGAACAGTGTGTCAACACATTCCGTTGTCGTGTTAGCATTTCAAATAACGGAAATGAAACTTTGTTCCGATTTCAAAAGTCCTGTGTGTGTGACGGTCACAAGTAAACAATACCACTCACATTATGGTTAGAGTAGTCACAAACACATATCGGAGTAGGCAATGGTGCACGCTTGCATGAAGACTGTGTTTGATTTGCATATCGATCGTCCCTCTGATCTGACGTGTGTACACATAAATGGACCCAGAGTACATGTAGATAGCAGCTCATTAATTATTCATGTTCGTTATCTTTACCCTATGCACACACACTTATTATTTATCTACATTTCATTTATCTTCTTTCCATACTAGACATCTATTTTCATTTCACTGTCAACGCACTGAAACTTGCAATATCCAAACAGAGGTATATTGTCGAAATCCATGACTTTTTATCGCTTATCGTTTGCAATTTTGATCGAGTCCTTAATTGCTGATATTTCAAGATCTTTCATTTAATATAGTTCTTACCCATAAACCTTTAAGGGGTAAGTGTGAAACCATGAACTCAGCCTGTAAAACTACAAACTATGTATGTTTTATGATCTTGTAATACATGGATATTTCCTGATAAACTATACCATTTACATAACTGAATTTAGTGTGGAATTTTCAAACTACTTATTCATTTATGCTAATTAGGAAGCAGGGTTATTAGGTCGCTGGTACGTGTGAAGAAGTCGTTCATTCTCAGCATTAATCATTTACTAGCTACTGTGTTAAAAATACCAAAAGATTTCTTTGATCATGAACTCCTATGCATGTCTCATTTTATAGAAATTGTGTTATTGAAACCAATGAGTCAGTGTGTAATAGGTAAGAACTTGCTTCAGCAAAAGGGAAATACAGAGGAAATGACAAGCCCTGTTAGGGTCGACTGTGAACGATCATTAATATGAACTATTAATTAAGAAACAACCTCCAAGGAATCATGTCGTATTTGCTCCTTCTGTGAGCAACTGATACTATATTCAAGCATTGCCTTAATGATGCGAAAGACTCATATTTTAAGCTAAGTTATCATACGATCAATGCACAAAACAACAATTTATCTCTTCACCTCCGATCACTTTCCCGCCAACATAATTTAATAAAAGTATCATTATTTTAGTAAATTTTTATCTCGTCTGAACTTGATTTTAGACTGTGATTGTAAAAATGTTATTTATATATTGATTCACGTCAATTTGCTTGTTTTAAATGTACTTTTTGAAGAAGTTACAAAATAGGGGGGGGGGGGGCTTAATATTTCCTGTATAGTATGCCTGTCACTGAAGATTATAAAGAAAATTATTTCGCTGAACAACTTTTAATTACCCATCATGCTCCACTAAATATGTCTTATAAAGGAAATATATCTATTCACTGATTGAATGTGATTACCGCCAAAATGGCGAGAGACTTAACATGATTGAAAGTGAAAATTATAAAATGTCCTTCCCAATAGTTTGTCTGTAATCAAAACGTAATTAAAATTGTCTTTCCTTCGAGGTTTAAATTTCCCAAATGACGTCATCAATCTGACTTTCTATAGCAATGTTCACCTGCCAAAGTACCCTTGTGTTGGATATACATTATTTCCTATTAAGCAGCAATTATACGATACATTTCGGTGTAATGTGTGTAGCAAAGCTAATGTCTAATTACTGCTTATCTTTGTTGCCATGACATTATTATCTTGACATACATTACATAACCTAATTAACATCTTATTTTCTTATCAGCCTGCTTTATAGAACCCGGGGGGGGGGGGTACTCCCATGGAAAGGTGTACGGGTATGTACCGCCCAAATATGTCGACTTGTCATTTAAAAATTCCTTAATAATGGGGTTGATAACAAGGGAAACGTCTTCATGCTTTAGAAACACCTTCACAGCATCTGAACAACTGTAATTGACTGGGTGATTATGGAAATCCCTAACAATGGGGCTGTTTTCGGATTTTGTACAGGTCGATGTTTAGAATTTGGGATTAGAATTCTAATCCCCTTCTGAAAAAGTTTGAGAGTACCCCCAATTCATGGTGTCGCTTGTGTTTCATATTGATCAATCCTTCGTCCAACTACTGCTCATGTGTAATATCTACCAACTGGCAGAGCTCTGGCTAGGAAACTTGATGACATATGCGACGAAAATGGCATTACACAATTTCTTAGTTACTAAAATAAAACGAAAAACACCACGGTCTCGGTTACAAAATATCTTTGCTCATACTTAACTTGTTCACCTTTCTCATGCAGTGTCGAAACCGATAAATTAAATTCCTGCAATATCTGCAGTAGACCCAGGATATGATGTTCTGCGATTTTACATGCAGAAAATAGTGATTTTTAATTGAAATGAATTGAATTGAATTGAATTGAATTGAATTGAATTGAAACGAATCGAATGTGTGTATGTATATGAAATATGATGTGATATTGTTACAGATGACATATTCATAATTTTAGTAAATTCCATATTTTGGCTACATTATGTCCTACTTCGATCGAAAGGTCAATAAACTTTCACAGGGACATGAAATTCGCACCACAAGAGTATATTTAAGTCAGCAAGAAAACAGTCTGCATTTCAAATATAACTAGAATTCACATTGTTAATTGAAATCGTGATTCGTTGGGGGCGCTGATTTAAGGGTGCGAACCCCAAAATAAATTTGATTAGATATATTGCACCATACACTATATGTGCTGCTGCACTAAAGTGCATATTCACAAGGGGATTCCATGCATAACGGTTAACAATATTACGAGTAAAATAAGCCATTATATCTTACGAAAACAGTTCCAAACAAAGTTACAGTTACTGCAGATTAAAAGTCCTATAGTCGCACGTGAATATGGCGGTAAGTGTACTATACATAGTTCTAGCATCTGGTTATTTCACAAACTTAGCAATTACGTTGTACAAAACCAAGTTGCCATATATCATAGCAATAGAACGAAGGCCAATGATTTGTTAATATGACTTTAATCAATTTGTGCAAATACCGTATGTGTCACATGCTACATAATATATAAGATAGCACGTTTCCGTGTTCTAGATGACATTAGTTGTGAACACATCATATATATTCGCGTATTATGATTTATTCATGCTTGCACGGAGGGTGTCGATATATTATGCTTTGAATTATTTAAAATTGGAAAAGAGATCATATGTTCCTCGTCACATTACTTAGGAACAAAGAATGTTGTAGATGTACATGATAACTTACAGTTAAATAGGGAAACGTCAATATAGGAAATAAAAGCTCTATTTATCATATTGTATCGCATATAAGGGACATATTTGGAGCAAAATTAGACTGCATTCTCTCTAACATTCTTTTAATGAGGCGCGTCAATATGAACCCGTGTTGTTACCCTGAAATGACCTTATGACCCAGTATACATCTTTTATTGGTTGATATTATAATTTTGTATATTAACTTGATACCAAATCAATAATTAACCAATGCAATACATTTTTTCACGCTATCTTCGTCAACTTATTCACTTTACGGTCACCTGTCAGCCGTAGGAGTTGTTCACACACTCTCGTAAGTATTACTATCACCACGATAGCTAACTACGATTCTGATTCTATCATTTTTTTTAAAGCGTGAAAATAATTCTTAACATTTCACTTTTGAATAACTTTCGTTCCGTCAAATGAGTATGAATGTAAGGCG